>NW_027643574.1:0-127500 GCF_032717465.1 Coenobita brevimanus
GAAACACTCTGCACGTCAGTGCTTGCCCAGAAAGCGAGAGTGGGAGTGTATGTTCCCATCGCTCTGAGCTAGCACCTCCCCTTTTTTTTCGTATGCATTACTGTTTGCCCTGTTATTTTCCTAGAGTCGAGTTGTCATGCCTGGAAAGTACTGCTGAAGGGATGAGAGGGTCCGTATCATTGCATGGAGGCAGGATACTGTCCTTATCAACACGATTTGTGAACGTACTGGACGTGCAAAGTGGACCGTCATGAAGATTCTTGCTGCAGTGCGTGGCCTGCCACCTGATGTACCAGAGCACAAGCATGGCGGTGAAAAGAAGAGGATGACTTCCAGAGGTACAGATACGCTTCTGAAGAGGGAAGTAATCAAGAATCCTCAACTGACAGCAGGAGAATGGAAGAGAATGCATCCCCAGCTGTTACAAGATGTCGCAATTCGATCTATCAAACACCGCTTGCAGAAGGAGCTGGGTTTGCCAAGCCGCACCGCAGCCAAGAAACCGTTTCTCACTGACCGCATGAAGAAGCAGTGCGTTCAGTTGGCCAAGAAGTATGCACACTGGCCATCGAATGAGTGGAGAAAAGTTATGTTTTCCAATGAAAACACATTTCAAGTGTTCCAGGTGTGTTCTGCCAAGGTTCATCACCCTGCCTCCCATAGTTGATATGACCCTGCATACACGGTGCTGACTGTTAAGCACCCACATTCAGTAATGATATGGGGGTGTTTCTCAGGTGAAATGGGAAGGGGAGGCCTCTACTTTCTTCTTAAGAACTTGATGATGTGGTGGCTGGTACATTCAAGTTCTGAAAGATCATTTGTTAAAGTTTTTTTTTCTATTCGTGAGTGTGACTTTTTCATGCACGATTCAACTCCATGTCACAAGTCAAGAAAGGTGACAATATAGCCTCAGGATAATTGGATTGAGGTCCTTGACTGGCTTGGCAACAGTCCGGATCTGAATCCGATAGAAAACTGTTGGGCAAAGATAAAGAAAATCATGACAGAGAGGAAGACACCCAATCTGGGCAACCTCAAGACTGAACTGACAAATTTTTGGTGCAAAGAAATGTCCATAGATTACTGTAAAGATCTATGTGATTCCATGCCAAAATGCATCCAACTGGTCCTGAAAAACAAGGGAAACATGATTTCATAATGATGAATGGCATTTCATGAACAAACATTGTGATATACTCTGATTTCTGTGTTTTTTAATACCTTGTGGGGGGAGGTCCTAAGTCAGTTTGTGGTAGCTGTATAACTTAGTGTGGAAAAGTGTGTGAAACAGACTGAGAAGGGAAGTTTGTGAAATGGAGAGTGCTGATGAAGAAAATGAATAGAGTGTACTGAGACCAAACTGTGGAAAAGTGATGGAAAAAAGTAAAATGCTTTGGAAAATTAAGCATCATTGTGAGTTAGTTAAGTGGTTGGTGGGGGCTTTCACCATCCACTCACTCAATGTAGTGCTGGTGTCAGGTGCCTGCTCTTTCCTCTCTTCCTTCCTTCTTTCCATCCTTCCTCTTCTGTCTTTCCTTCCTTCCTCCTCAGTCTTTCCTTCCTTCATTCTTTCCTCTTCCTTCTTTTTGTGGGTGACTTTACACTGAGTGATAAGCCAAATGGTTTCCTGTGCACCAGGAAACCATTTACCACGCTGGATGGTAACTATATAACCAAATAATCGTGCCTGGTGGTTTAGTGGGCAATTAAAGTGCTCCAATTGGATTGAACTGGTGCAGGTTCGTATCCAAGGGGTGGTTGGGGTTTACTGCTCATGTAATGCCATTCAGGGATGAATGAGGCTGGTCACTCTCATCTTAAATGTCAGGACCAACTTGCCTAACCCTAGGCTGCTAAGCGTCTCGTGGGACAACACTGGATCAGATGATGAATGAATGTGAGTTCATTGTCATTGATGAGTAATCCTGGTCCATCCAGCTGAGCATACCCATCAACCATAGGCAAGCAACTTCTCCTGCTTGGTCATCCTGTGCAGTGAATAGATAATCCCATGCTACGGACAGTGCTTCGACACAGCTGGGTGTGGAGAACAATGTGGAGATCTGGTTCATGGATGGATGTCACAATTGTGTCTCCACCCAATTTACAGGGGCACCATAGCTGGCTCTACATTGCCATTAATTAATGGTTACCACCCAGCATTATAAATGTTTTCCTGGGTTACAGGAAACCATTAAGGTTTTCACTCAGTGTAATGCCACCAAGAAGAGTTATAAAAATTGACAGGAATCATTTGGTTTCTTCATAAAGGCTCCACCAGGTGTGCTTGCGTCTGCCCAGGTCACCTAATGGCGGTTCTCCATGCTGTTCAATTTCTGGCAACTTCCCTGCTCATTCCTTTATCCCTGAGGTCACACTCTATGACCCTGTCCCAGGTTTTTTAAGTCTGCCACTTGCTGCCCTACCCCCAACATTCACACTTTTCACTTTCTGCACCCAGTTGTCATCCCCCATCCCCACCACATCCCAGTCTGCCTCTCCTCATCACAATACCAATACACTCCAGTCCCATCCTTCCTCTCAACTCTTCCACCGTAAACCTAGCCCCCCCCCCCCCAAGCCTTGCATTCAAGGAATGATGGGAGAAATTGAAAGAGAGGAGGGGAGACATGAAGAATGATAAAGGTGAAGGAAGAAGTAGGCAGTGCTACATCAAGTGAGTGGATGATGGTTGCCATCACCTACAACCTGGCATATTGAAATGATTAAAAGAGTGAAGAGTGTAAGTGCAAAAGCTCTGTAGGAATGCAATAAAAAATCACACAAAAAATGTATATAAATGGGGTACAACAAAATATAATTATTTTGTACAGAAAGAACCATAGCCACTAAGAATGCTTTACTATGGCTGGAAACAAATTGAGCTGATAGCAGGCGACTTGGTACATGAGTAACAAAGGAGACTGACTGCACAACTGAAATTTATAAACAAACTGGTGCTTCCTGGGTGGGGGACAGCAGTATACAGAAGTGACGAGGAGTGCCGTTCTGGTGCAGTTAATTATTATTTACTGTATATCAGCTGTTTGCATGTATTTATATTTTTCTGTACCTTTTTATTTATGCTTATACGTTTTTAATTTAAACTCCTATTTGAGAGGAGCATGTTGAGTTACATGGAGAGACAGACTAACAAAAAAGTGAAGGAGTGTGGTGGTGTGGATGTTGATGTGATAGAAAGCGTTAGGAAAAACACATTGAGGTGGTTCCGCTATATGGAGAGGATGGAGAGTGAGAGACTATCGTGGAGAATGTATGTGAGTGAGGTGGAGGTGGGCAGAGGGAGGGGGGAGACCAAGGATGAGATGGAAGGATGGAGTGGAAAGGTATATGAGAGAGGGGTGTGTGAGCTTGGGGTAGGGCAGCAAAATGGCAGGGGACAGGCCAACATGGAGGCAATTTGTTTGTGGCCACCCCTTATGGGATTAAGGCATCTGGCAGTAGATAGGTAGAATTTAAACACCATAATGTATATTTCATGTTACTTATTTTAGTCTCTCTCTCTCTCTCTCTCTCGTACTCCTACAGTCCGTTGATAACACATATGGTCATCCTTTTTCAATATCATTGTCAGTTTAATTCTCAGACTTTTTTTTTGGCATTGTGTCTGTGTGCTTTTTTTTTTTTTTTTAACACTGTCCATGTCATCTCATGTGGCTTGTTTTTAGACAGAATATAATAAAAGATGTTAGTATGTTGGTGGGGTTAAAGTATCCTCTGTTGTCTCTGCAGGTTCATATAAAAGATGAAGTTGATATCAAAGAAGAGGAATTATTTGAAGAGCCAATGGAGGGTATGGAACAAGAAGTTATGATTGTAGTGGATGGAGGAACCTCAGAATTCATCCAGCCTTCTTGTCAGCCAGCTTCAGACCCTCTTGATGTGGGTAGTAAGCCCTCACTGTTCACCAAAACTCCTGTCATAGAGCCTCGTCATATCATCTTACCAGAACAGTCTCTCAGCAGTGGATGTGTTCAGCAGAAAAGTTAAGAGAAAAAGTAAGTTTCATCTTTATCAAAACTTTTCTCTTTATTTTCTTTCCATTTTAATACAGCACTGGACTATAGAAAAAGCACAGGCTAGTCTGTACTATATAACATTTACTGTAGTAAAGCCAGGTACTTTAGTACAATTTAGTTAAAGTGGACACTGTTATCTTCTTCAGTATCTGATCCATATAATTAAAAGCTTCTCTCATGTTTATCAGTTACTGTGAAGTGGAGATAGTGTGAAGTATGTGAAGTCAGGTATGAATGTATATGGATGATGTAAAGGAGGTGAGCTATTGGTGAGTGATGAATGGCAGAAGGTAACAAAAGAGTACGTAATAGTTCAGGAGCCTTAGATCATATGTAGATGGAACCTGGACCAAAAAAAAAAGTAAAAAGCTGATTTTTTCAGGAGAGGTACAGTCAACCCCCACTATTCACGGGACTGCTGTTCGCGGGTTCTCATATTCACAGATTTTTCTGGGAAGTCACCAGCTACGCAATTTACCATAACTTCTTATAACCATATCCATTAAAAAATTATTTATTACATTTTTTTATACAGTAATTCATGATATATTTGTGATATCAGTATTTTATGCTGTTTACAGGTGTGAGAGAATGGGAGTATGGATGGGGTATATGTGCAGGAGTAGGTGAGAATGAGAGGGTGAAGGAAGGAGTATGTATAGTTGTGAGTAAAAGATGGAAGAACAGCATAAGACAGTATGGATCAGTTGGGTCAAAGATTGTGTGGGTAAAGTTGAAAGTTGGAATACAAATGTTGGCGATTGTGTGTATGTATGCGCCAATGCAAGATCGTGCTAGAAGAGTGAGAGAAGAGTTCTGGACAAATGTAGAAGTGTGCATGGAAAAGTTTGGAAGGAATGAGATAGTGTTTTTGATTGGTGATATGAATGGTAAAGTTAGGAATGCAAAGGTGGATGGAATAGTTGGTGAGTGGGGTGGCCTGCCGAGATAGATGAGAATGGCAGTGCGTTAGTGGACATTTGTGCTGGGAGGGGGTTGGTGGTAGCCAATACCCTCTTCAGGCATAAAATGATCCACAGGTATACGTGGCGAGTGATGAGAAGGGTGGGTGGTGAACTGAATGAAAGGAAGGCAATGATTGATTATGTGTGTGTGGATGAAAGGATGCGAAGATGTGTAATGGATGCAAGAGTTTATAGAGGTTGGGGGAGTGGACTTTCTGACCACTACTTGGTGGTGGCCAGAATCAAGGTCCAATTAGAATGGAGAAATAGAAGAAGGGAAAGACGAGAGGAAGGAGTAGTTTCAAGGAGAGTGGAAAGGTTACAAGAGGGTGAGAAAATGGCAGAGTATAAGAGAGAAGTGGAGGAACGATTGGGCAAATATGAATTGGAGCAGATGGGAGACGTGGAAGGTGTGTGTAGCATATTTACAGAAGAAATATGTGCAGCATGTGATGTGGTGTGTGGAAGGAAGAGAAGACGGAGGGGGGTGCAAGGAACAGCATGGTGGACTGAAGAGGTGAAACAGGCTGTGGCACAAAAGAAGAAAGCATACAATGAATGGATGAGAAATAGGGGCGTGGAAGAAGTTGAGAGGCGGAAGAGAGAGTTATATGTGGAAAGAAAGAGAGGTGAAAAGATTAGTAAGAGAAAGAAGAGAGTGGATGAGGAATTTGGAAGGAATTTGAGTGTAAAGTGGAGGGACTGTAAGAAAATGTTCTGGAAAGAGGTGAAAAGAGTAAGACAGGGTGGAAGTGAAGTTAGCAGGGGAGTGAAAGATAAAAATGGTAGATTTTTAGTGGAGAAGGGAGAAAAAGTGAGCAGATGGAGAGAACACTTTAAGGAATTGTTGAACGTAGAGGATGGAAGTAATGCGAGTATAAGTGGCTGGGGAATGGCTGGGAGAAGGAGGCAGGTGAGAAGACAGGAATAAATCAGTAGGATAGAAGTTGTGGAAGCAATGAAGAAAGTTAAATCTGGGAAAGCCCCAGGAATTGATGGAGTGTGTGGTGAAATGCTGAAGCATGGAGGAGAGATAGTAGTAGAATGGATGTGGAAGATGTGCAGATTAGCCTGGGAGGAAGGTAGAGTCCCGGAGGATTGGAAGTCAGGTATAATTATTCCCTTGTACAAAGGAAAAGGGGAAAAAGAAGTGTGTGGTAATCATAGGGGCATTTGTCTTCTTAGTATAATAGGAAAAGTGTATGGTAGGATACTTATTGACAGAGTTAGAGAAAGAACAGAGAAATTAGTTGGAGAAGAACAGGGAGGCTTTAGGAAGGGAAGAGGTTGTGTAGATCAGATATTCGTTCTTAGATCTTTAGTGGAAAAGTTTCTAGAGAAGGGAAAGAAGTTGTATGTGGCTTTCATGGATTTGGAGAAAGCATATGACAGGGTGGATAGACAAGGATTGTGGAAAGTGTTAAGAATATATGGAGTAGATGGGAAGTTGTTGAATGCTGTGAAGAGTATGTACGATTGTGCGAAGGCTGCAGTGCGTGTGGATGGTGAACTAAGTGAATTTTTCTCTTTGAAAGTTGGTTTGAAACAGGGATGTGTCATGTCTCCATGGTTGTTCAATCTGTACATGGATGGGGTAATAAAAGAGGTACAAGGTAGGGTAGTGGATGTTGGAGTGGCCCTGGTGAGAGAGGATAGTGTTTGGAAACTCCCTGTACTGTTGTTTGCAGATGATACTGTGTTGTTGAGTGAAGACGAAGGGGAGCTGCAAGGCTTGGTGGATGAGTTTGAGAGAGTGTGTAAGAAATGGAATCTAAAGGTGAATGTAGGGAAGAGTAAAGTGATGGTCTTTGAGAGAGGTGAAGTCAGTGAATGTACAGCGAGGTTGAATGGTGAGGAATTGGAAAATGTGAGTACGTTTAAGTACTTGGGTAGTGTGATGAGTAAGGATGGAGGTTTGGAGGGTGAAGTGCTTGAGAGGGTACAGCAGGGAAGAAAGGTTGCTGGTTCTTTGAAAGCAGTGATAAGAAACAGGGAAGTGAGCATGGAAGTGAAAAAGTTACTACATGACAGTATTGTGATACCAACTCTAACGTACGGAAGTGAAGCTTGGTCGTTGTTGGAAGGACGCAAGTCAAGAGTGAGAGCAGTGGAAATGAGTTATTTAAGAGGAGCCTGTGGAGTCACATGGAGAGACAGGCTGACGAATAAGGAAATAAAGGAGCGTCGTGGTGTTGACGTGGATGTGATAGGAAGCGTTATGAGGAACACACTGGGGTGGTTTGGCCATGTGGAGAGGATGGAGGGTGAATGACTGACGAAGAGAGTGTATGTGAGTGAGGTGGAGGGGGAAAGAGGGAAGGGGAGGCCGAGGATGAGATGGAGGGATGGGGTGGAGAGGTATATGAGAGAGGGGGGTGTGAGTTGGGAGCAGGGGAGTGAAATGGTGGGGGACAGGGCGACTTGGAGGCGATTTGTTTGTGGCCACCCCAAACGGGATTGAGGCGTCTGGCAGTAGATAGATAGATAATAAAATCTGCTTCCAAGAGATTGGGTGTGCTAAGCCAACTCCGCTCTTTCTTTACCCCTGCACAATTGTTGACTCTATACAGGGGTTTTATCCGCCCCTGTGTGGAGTACAACTCTCATGTGTGGGGAGGCTCCCCACATACAGCTCTTCTCAATAGGGTGGAGTCAAAGGCTTTTCGTCTTATTAACTCTCCTCCTCTTACTGACTCCCTTCAACCTCTGTCTCTTCGCCGCACTGTTGCATCTTTATCTCTTTTCTATCGCCACTTTAATGGTCACTGCTCCTCTGAATTGTCTGCTTGCATTCCTCCACCTCTACGACGGGCGCGTAGCACCCGTCTGGCAGGAAACTCTCATCCCTCTTCTGTCCAACTCTAATGCAAGAGTTAACTGTTACTCCCAGTCCTTCATTTATGCAACAGGTCAGCTCTGGAACTGTTTCCCTCTGTCTGTATTTCCTGCTGCCTATGATCTCCAGTCTTTCAAACGCAGTGTGTCCAGGCATCTCAAAATGATCGGATCTTGAATTTGGCTCTCTATTGTATTTTGTTTTTCTCTTGGAGGGAACTGTTACTGCGGGCTCATGGCCTTTGGTTCCTTCTTCCTCGCAAAAAAAAAAAAAAAAAAAAATTGTACAGCACTAATTTCAGTTTTTTTACATTACTTTGTCTGGTAAAGGAGACCTATAAACCACAGCCAAGCAATTACCGTGGCCAAACAGACTCATCAAGCAGACAAGCAATCACCACTACAGGGACATACCTTGCAGTTACATGAAAAAGAAATGGCTCTGCCAGGGGAAAATGTTTGCTCCGCCATAATTTCCACCTGGATGCAAGCATTTTGTCCGAATAAAATGGAAAATGTACGATTATTGGTTTTGAATAGCCAGATCACAGGGTCTGGATAATGGACATCAAGCTAATTGAGGGATTACTGTACATATAAACACTGGAGGATTCCTTACCTTGAATGGAAGAGGTTGTGGGCTTGCTAGAGGGAAATGGAGTGGGGTCTCGAGGCAGGGCAGGACTCTTCTATCTATCTATCTATCTATTGCCAGACGCGATAATCCCGTACGGGGTGGCCACTTGACTCTGAGTTATTTGTTTTACAGGGAGAGGCACTAACCTTCCACCAACCCACTTGACACGTAGGGAGCACGTATGGTTTGGTTATATGGTTACCACCCAGCGTTGTAAATGGTTTCTTGGCTTACAGGAAACTGCACCTTTAATATTCCCACTGTTCACCACAACCCTTCGATCATCATTCTTCACACACTGCTCACCTCATCCCAATTATCCCTCTTCATCTGATTTGCCACCTTAAATATCATATTTTTCCCTTCCTCAGACTTCACCCTGCATATCTCTCTGCTAACCCTATGCTTGGCAGCCAAGTATTCCTCCTTGTTACCACCCTTCTTCCATTCCCGGAAAAGCCTTCTTTTCTCCTTAACTGCAGCTTCTACACCCTCATCACACCACCAAGTTACTTTATGTCTTGGTGGGCCTCTTGTCCAACCGCATACTTCATCAGTAACTCTGAAGAGGTTGTTCTTGAGGGCTGTTCATTAACGCCTCTATCCACAGCTCCCTGTTCAGCCACCACTCTCCTCATCTCGCTATAGAAGGCATCCCTTACTGCTTGGTTTCCCTGCTTCCATATTTTCCTCCTAGGTACATAAGTCCTCTCTTTCATCACTCATTCTTTAAGCACCATATCACAAATCAATAGTTTGTGCTGCTGCACACACTCCTCACCTCCTATAACTTTAACATCCCTCACTAACCTCCTATCAGCCCTCCTGACCAGAAAATAATCTATCTGACTGCTTATGTTTACATCTACTGTATTACGTTTACATCTACAGTATTGCTAACATTTCTGAGAGATTACTTCTTTAGCAGAAAAAAATGGAAGTTCATGCATGGAAAGAAGTACTGTATGCACATTTCTGTATTACCTAATATTCATTCTGCCAGCATGGAGATTAAAATTAATATTATGTAAAACATGTGCAATTTGAGAAGAGTTCAAGAGAAAAACATTAATAAAGTACTTGTGGCTTCAGAAATCATGGAATAAAAATAAAGACAGCCATACACTGTGCCTGACAATAAGGACAGGAAATAACATACGGATAAGTCAGTAAAACATTCAGTTTGACAGTAAGAATATATAATAAAGGTTATATACTGTAGATGGGTACAGTGTGTGTGTGTGTGTGTGTGTGTGTGTGTGTGTGTGAGTCCATCCCACCTGAAATCCTGCTGGTGTGGGTGTTGGGTCTGAGGTGGTGCGATATCCAGCCACACTGTTGGCTTTCATGTGACAGTTGCCATCCTCCCAGACACATGCTGTATAACGCCCACACTCACCCTCTGAGTTCACAGACTGCCCCTCTAGGTGTAAGGAACCAGGGAATCACAATTTATTAACCCCCTTCACTGAACAAGTATTAATATGTTAGTTTATCTTGGTACTGGAGTGACACCTTCACTAGTGACATCAATAGTACTGCACAGTAAGGACTCTTACTGGTCGTAATGATCACACACAGCATGAGTGCAGCCAGAGTGTGGGGAGAGGGTAGGCTCAACTGGGGTAGGAATGATCAGTCGGCTGTGACGA
The DNA here is from genome assembly GCF_032717465.1 of Coenobita brevimanus. NCBI lineage: Eukaryota > Metazoa > Arthropoda > Malacostraca > Decapoda > Coenobitidae > Coenobita > Coenobita brevimanus. Next base: position 10,133 of record NW_027643574.1, read on the forward strand.
CACCCCACGCAGACACATGACAGCTATATGTCATAGGCTGATGCAACCTGTGCTGTGACGATCACTGGCCACGTTGTATCTGTTCCCACCATGTCATGACCCAAGTTTGCCGTGTTATGACCATATGAATGATAATTTGGGGCCTCTTGCCGCAACATGTCAATCCTCACCACATAGTAAGGTGTTAGAATAAATGGGCAGCTTCCTCTGCCTATAATGTCTATCATTTTCATGTTGTGACTAAATTTGGAAGTAAAATTTTGCCTCCTGTGTTATGTGAGTTTCATGCTAGAGGATTGGGTATTATGTAGACACTGACTGTACTGTAATGCATGAATTTCATCCCTAACACCTGCCACATTTTGTTTTTCATGTAATATGGTATAAAAGAAAAACTTGAGAAAGTAATATATTTAATTTCTTTCAGCCTGCAGAGTACCAACTGGTCAATTAAACACCTCTATGAGTGAGGCCTCATTACCTTACATTTATGGGTTACCAAAGACCCATAAACCACAGATTCCCCTTCGTCCTATCATCTCACAGTGTGGCTCATTCACTTACAAACTTTCAAAATTTCTAGCGAACAAATTAGCACCATTGGTTGCACATTCTCTAAATCCCATGTCCAAAACTCTACTGATTTTATTGATAAGATTAAGTCTCTCAGTTTCTCCAGTGGCAGGTTGGTCAGTTTTGATGTAGACTCGCTTTTTACTAAAGTCCCTACTGAAGATGTAATTAGTTTCTTGGAAGAAAAATTACCTAATTGTAACATTGATCTCGGCATGCCACATGATGTCTTTCTCCAACTTATTAGCCTTTGTGTGCAGTGTAATGCATTTTCTTTTGGTGATCAGTTTTTCATGCAAAAGTTTGGTATGGGTATGGGCTCGCCCCTCTCTCCAATTCTCAGTAACCTGTACATGGAATATTTTGAATCCAACCTTCTTACCACCATATCTCCTCAAAATTTAATTTGGTATAGGTATGTTGATGATGTGTTTTCATTTTGGCCAGACGTATACGCTAACTTTGACGAGTTTCTTACAAAATTAAATGCACTGTTTCCCTCAGTTAGATTTAAAGTTGAATGGGAAAATAATGGTTCCCTTCCATTTTTAGATGTATTTGTGCACAGGGATGAACTTGGTACACATAGCTTTTCTGTATACAGGAAACCAACCCAGTGCAATTTGTATATACATTATTATTCATATGACCACAGTTCCACTAAAATGTCAGTTACTTCTTCTATGTTCCTTAGAGCACTGAGAATCAGTAGTCCCCAACATCTGGATACGGAAAATGCCAAGATATGGAAAATATTTTTAGATCTAAAATATCCCAGTTGGTTTATAAGGCAAGCGTATTTTAAAGCCAGAAAAGCCTTTTTTGTACCTAGACCAACATCACAAAGTCAGCAAAATAAGCCATACATCACAGTTCCGTATGTGTCAAATCTTAGCTTGGTGAAGTCTGTGAGTCATGATTTGGATGTAAACATTTCATTTAGATATACTTCCACCTTAAGATCAATGCTGGTAAAGAATAAACCAATTAGTAACAAAACTGCAGGGGTATACAAAATTCCATGTAGAGACTGTGATTTGGTTTATGTTGGTGAAACGGGAAGGGATTTGGACACTCGCATTAAGGAACACAAGTATGCTTGTAAGATAGGCAACATAAGTAATGCAGTGTACGTTCACTCTTCGGAAAACGACCATAGAATCGACTGGAATTCTAGCCAAATATTGTACAAATGTAGTAACTATAAGAAACATAGGATTGTGGAAGCTGTATGTATAGAGAGATATAATAATTTTAACCATGGTGAAGGAATGTATAAATTAGATCCAGTGATGAGAGGATTAGTGGCAAGGTCCTTGCCGCCCCTTGTAATCCCTCACTCAGGTCGTGGACAGAGTAGAGGGAGAGTCAGGTGAGGTCACATCAGGTGTGGTTGGGAAAACGTGTCCTCACCCTGCATATAAGCAGCTTCTCAGCATTTGTATGTACCACTCTTGGTCTGTAGATCCACTGAAGAGGGCGACAGCTGTTGCCGAAACTGTTTGGAATACATCTATTTTCGTCTGCCAGTGTGGGTTTTTGTATCCTCTCTCAAGACTATCTATCTATCTATCTATCTATAGCCCGACGCCCTAATCCCGCAAAGGGTGGCCGCAGACAAAACGCCTCCAAGTCACTCTGTCACCCACCATTTGACTACCCTCCCCCCAACTCACCCCCCCCTCCCTCATATACCTCTAAACTCCATCCCTCCACCTCATCTTCGGTCTACCCCTCCCTCTCCCTCCCTCCACCTCACCTACGTACACCCTCTTAGTCAGTCTTTCATTCTCCATTCTCTCCACATGTCCAAACCACCTCAGTGTTTTTCTCCTAATCTTCTCAACCACATCCACATCTACCCCACAACGTTCCTTCACTTCTTCATTCTCTCAAGACAAATTTAAATAATTGGTAAAACAGAAAGAGTTAAAGTTTGTTACCTTTCCATGTTGACATCATATCAGAAGCTAAAACCTGAGGATTACAGGACTATGCTGAGGTGGTACGAGGGACTGTATTGATGAAGGCTATATTAATCGTGCTGAGTAAAATAATCTCATTGAAATATGTCATAGAGGTGAAAGGGTTTAAGTACTATATGGTATTTTTCCTTACAGATCTGTACTTGGATGTTAAAGCTTGAGGATAAGAGGGTTAGAGGACAGTACCAGTGTGCTGTGCGAGACTAGTGTTGGTTTCCAAAGTGCAACCCAGTAAATTGGAGAGGTCCATCCCTTCACTGGAATACAGAGACATGCACATTATTCATCTTCTCTTCAAGCATCAGATCAGGAAGGTATTGTGGTCTTTATAAATTGCCTTTCAAAATGTATTGACCTGTATTAAAGCCAGTCCTTTTACCATAGCTTGGCCCAGATTTTTGTCCTTTTGCAGCTTACTTCACATAACATACTGCCACAGTAAGACAGTGTTACAGCTTTGCATCCCTTCCATAGCACTTCTTTGTGACTAGCAATATCTTTTAGTATTGATATCTTGTTACAGGTCAGTGCTTAAGATGGAATGATGGAAATTTTAGACTGAGTTAGAGTAAAAGGGTATAGTATAATTAACCCATGGATTGCGAGCCACAGCTCAGGCTGTGCTAACCTTCCAGTGGCCGTGCATCAATGCTAACCACTCCACCCCCATGCAGACTTGCGCATGGCGCTATGCAAAGACCAAGAGAGAGAGAGTTTTTCTTTTTCATCAGATGATGGCCTGGATGTTTCTCTTCAAGTTTATAATAAACAAAAACTAACAATTTTTTTTTTTTAAGTTTTCACTTCACTCCCCCTATGCAGACTTATGCATGGTGCTATGCAAAAATGGAAAGAGAGAGAGAGAGAGAGAGATTTTTTTTTTCACCAGATGATGCCCTGGATGTTCATCTCCAAGTTTATCTATCTATCTATTGCCAGACGCCACAGTCCCGTAAGGGGTGGCCATTTGACTTTGAGTTATTTGTTTTACGGGGAGGGGCACTAACCCTCCACCAACCCACTTGTTCACACGTAGGGAGCACGTATGGTTTGGTTATATGGTTACCACCCAGCGTTGTAAATGGTTTCTTGGCTTACAGGAAACCATTTGGCTTGTCACTCAATGTAAAGCCACCTGTAAAGGAAAGAAAAGCAATAAGAAGTGACAGGAAAGATGGGAGAAATAGGAAGAGAGGAGGGCAGGCACAGAAAAAGAATAAGGCTAAGGAAGACATAGGCAGCACTACATCAAGTGAGTGGATGATTGTTGCCAGCACCAACCACCAATAACAACCAATAAATAATAACCAATAATAAATAATAAACAATAAATCAACGGAAATACATAACATACGAACATCCTAAATATTTCGGGGGCTGAATGTTTACAAAATTTCGGCAAGGACACGAAAAAACCCGACATCCTTTAAATATCTGCAAACAACAATTGAGAGGTATATGAGGGAGGGGGGGGGTGAGTTGGGGGGAGGGGAGTCAAATGGTGGGTGACAGAGTGACTTGGAGGCGTTTTGTCTGCGGCCACCCTTTGCGGGATTAGGCCGTCGGGCTATAGACAGATAGATAGATAGAACAATATTCTCCCACCAAACTACACTTATTTATCTCCACTGCCATGTATAACAACAGTAAGCAGAATTAAGTGGGGAAATTAGCTGTAAGTAAGGAAAATATGGAGGCAGAGCAGGATACTTAACTTACTACGCCAGCCATCTTCGACGTCAAATCTTACAAGGATGCCAAATATCATCTCAATACAGCCACTTTCCCTCACATGCGTACACCCAAATAATCTCTAGTTGCTTCTCTAACACCAATGAGTAGAATTATGTCAGTAAATTAGATGGAAGCGCCGAAAAACGAATCAGGGCAGAATACCTAAGCTAGCCTTCTTCGACGTCTGTTCTTCCATTTACACCACCATTCATTTAATCTCCTCAAAACACGAATATTTCTTTCACATACTCCCTAGTACGCTCCATTAACTTATTTAATATTAACGAGCAGAATTATGCACGTAAATCAGATGCTAGAGGTAAAATCATGGAAGTGGACCAGGATACTCACGAAGCCAGCCTTCTTCAACGTCTGCTTGGAATTTGTTGCCCTTTCTGATCACGAAACACGAATACTCACTAGAAATGCTCACCTCTATGTTATCTCCAATGCCATATCTAATTTTCACAAGCACAATAATACAAGTAAATTAACTGTAACCGCTTGAAAATGTGGAATCAAGGCAGGATACTCACTTCATCACTCCTAAATGTTCTCTTGAAACATCCAAGTTTATAATAAACAATATATATATATATATTTTTTTTCACGCCATGGGTGGGATAAAGAAAGGTAAATGCGTAATCAACGGGTTAAGCATGGTTTATTTGTAGTTATGGTATGTGGTGGTTTAGAGGTTAGAATGCCCCATATGGAGTGACAGAATTGCATAAGTTCTATCCCCAGGTGGTGACTGGAGGCTTTTTAGTCATGTAATGCCACCAAGGGAAGCTAGCTGGTTATCTACCCTTAAATGTACCGGACTGCAGTAGCCTAGCCCTGGGCCTGTTTTGTGAAGCTAAGTGGCAAAGTAGGATATTCCTACAGCCCCACACTCTCTCTCACAGCACTTCTTCAAGACTAGTGTAATTTTGTAGTTTCCTCTTATTGCTAAAACAGCATTGAGAGTGGGGAGAGGGCAATTTTGGGTCAGGTTAAAGTGAGCTTAGTGCAGTGCTAGAGAAATCATCAGTAGGCTGTGGGATGGGTGGGGGAGAGGGCACCAAATGTACATAGTTTAGGTGAGGTAAGCAAGACTATGAATCTGTATGCCTGTCAGTCTGTCTCTCTGTTTAGTTATCAGTCTAGCTGTTTATCTATTTGTCTGTCTCGAGATATCTTAATACTGTAAATGATCACCACAAATGGATCACCTCTGTGTTACCATATCCTCTGCCATTTGGTTGCCCTTCATCCAGTTTACACCTTTTCTGAAATCTCTCTCCATTCCCTCCTTCCATCTCATCATCAGTCTCCCCCTTCCCCTCCCACACATGCACATTTCCAGCCAGTCTCTTACTTAGTGATGGCCAAGGTAAAGATGCAAAGAAAGTGGTTGAGGAGGCTAAGGGGAAGACAGGAAGAAGCAGCTCCTGTGAGAAGAGTGGAGAAATTGCAAGATAGTGAGAAAATGACAGAGTATAAGAGCATAGTGGAAGAAAGATTGGGAAGGTATGAGCTAGAGCAGATGGAAGGGGTGGAAGACGTATGTAAGATATTCACGGAAGAGATAGGCGCAGCGTATAAGGTGGTTTGTGGAGTGAGGAGGAGATCCAAGGGTGTACAAGGGACAGCATGGTGGAATGATGAGGTGAAACGAGCTGTGGAACAAAAGAAGAAGGCATATGGTGAATGGTTGGCGAGTAGAGGTAGGGGAGAAGATGAGAGAGAGAAGAGAGAGGTATATGTGAGCAGGAGAAGGGAGGTTAAGAGACTGGTGAAGGAGAGTAAGAAGAAAGTTTGGGAGGAATCTGAGTGTGAAATGGAGGGAGAGTAAGAAATTGTTTTGGAAGGAGGTAAAGAAAGTAAGGCAGTGTGAAAGGGGAAATAATAGGGGAGTGAAAGATAGGAATAATAGATTGTTGGTGGAGAAGACAGAGAAATTGAGGAGATGGAAGGAGCACTTTGAGGATTTGTTGAATGTAGAGAGTGAGAGCAGTGTGAGTATAAGTGGATGGGGAATGGCTGGGAGAAGAAGAGATGAGAGGAGGGAGCAAGAGATCAGTAGGGCGGAAGTAGTGGAAGCGATGAAGAAGATTAAACTGGGAAAGGCCCCAGGAATTGATGGAGTGTGTGGTGAAATGCTTAGGTATGGGGGTGAGATTGTTGTGGAGTGGATATGGAAGTTGTGTAGATTGGCTTGGGAAGAGGGAAGGGTTCCAGAGGACTGAAAATCAGGTATAATTGTTCCTTTATACAAAGGAAAAGGGCAGAGAGAATTATGTGGTAACCATAGGGGTATTTGCCTACTTAGTGTGACTGGTAAAATATATGGTAGAATACTCATTGATAGGGTTAGGCATATGACAGAGGAGCTAGTTGGAGAAGAACAAGGGGGATTTAGGAAGGGAAAAGGGTGTGTAGATCAGATATTTGTTCTAAGATGTTTAGTGGAGAAGTATCTAGAGAAGGGAAGGAAAGTGTATGCTGCCTTCATGGACTTGGAGAAAGCTTATGACAGAATAGATAGGCAAGGTATGTGGAAGGTATTAAGAATATATGGAGTGGAGGGGAAATTGTTGAGTGCTGTGAAGAGTATGTACGAGGGAGCTAGGGCTACGGTGCGAGTGGATGGTGAGCTGAGTGAGTTCTTTGATCTCAATGTGGGACTGAAACAGGGGTGTGTGATGTCTCCATGGCTGTTTAATATATATATGGATGGGGTTGTAAAGGAGGTGCAAGGTAGGGCAGTGGATGTGGGGCTGGCCCTAATGAATGAGGGTGAGATTTGGAAGCTTCCGGTGTTGCTGTTTGCTGATGATACAATATTGTTGAGTGAAGATGAATGGGAGTTGCAAGGTTTGGTGAATGAATTTGGGACAGTGTGTAGGAGGAGGAAGCTGAAAGTTAATGTAAACAAAAGTAAAGTTATGGTGTTTGAGAGGAATGAAGTCACAATATGTACAGTGAGGTTGGATGGTGAGGATATGGAGAATGTGAGTGCATTCAAGTACTTGGGTAGTGTGATGAGTAAGGATGGAACTTTGGGGGATGAAGTACGTGAAAGGGTACAGCAGGGAAGGAAGGTTGTTGGTACACTGAAAGCAGTGATGAGAAATAGGGAGGTGAGTATGGAAGTTAAGAAGTCACTGCATGATGCTATTGTGATCCCTGCCCTGACGTATGGAAGCGAGGCGTGGACCTTGCAAGAGGGGAACAAGTCAAGAGTGAGAGCAGTGGAAATGAGTTACTTGAGAGGAGCATGTGGAGTGACATGGAGGGACAGGTTGACGAATGAAGAAGTGACGGAATGTTGTGGGGTAGATGTGGATGTGGTTGAGAAGATTAGGAGAAATACACTGAGGTGGTTTGGACATGTGGAGAGAATGGAGAATGAAAGACTGACTAAGAGGGTGTATGTAGGTGAAGTGAAGGGAGGGAGAGGGAGGGGTAGACCGAGGATGAGGTGGAGGGATGGAGTTGAGAGGTATATGAGGGAAGGGGGGGGTGAGTTGGGAGGAGGGTAGTCAAATGGTGGGTGACAGAGTGACTTGGAGGCGTTTTGTCTGTGGCTACCCTTTGCGGGATTAGGGCGTCGGGCTATAGATAGATAGACTCTTACTTTCTGCTCCTCCACATGGCCAGACCATCTCAGAAGTATTCCTCCTAATGCTTTCATGCACATCATCATTAGCACCACAACTTCCTTTCACTTTATCATTTGTTGTTGCTTATGAATTTGCTTGTAATTTTAGCAAACCTTATTACAAGGATGTCAATACCTCATAGTTATTATTATTGTTGCTGTGGCATGTTAGGTGTACCTGTTATTCCAAAACCTTAAGCAGATGAATCCCAAATGGTGATGATGGTATTAATGATATTTTTTTTCACAGGTTGAGTGAAATGGCACATTGGAGCAGGTGGTGTACCAGAGCCAAGTGCGAGTGGATCCCAGATGACGATGTAGGGAATTGTAGCTTTGGCAAGGTCAACTGAGTTGGTAGGATGTGCTGTGGGTAACCCAGGGATTCAGGTTCAGACAGGCCCAAAATGGGCACAAAACAGGAGGGTTTGGCTCTTCTGTCAGTGTTCAGGTTTGGAATTTTCATCATTTTGTTCCCTCTCCAAATAATTGCAGCCAAACCTAGATCTAGGTATAGCATGGTTAAGGATAGCATAAAATTTCTGAGTGCTATAGTCCTTTCACCGCAAGAAGTCCATTCAGGGTGGGGCCCACCTGGTGAATCACCTCTAGCGATGCTGCCAAATCAACCGTAGTACGTGCCTCTCTCTCTCTCTTATTTCCCATCTATGTGCTATTTGAAATTGTTTTTTATATTCTGTATATAGTAAAGGAAGCTATATAGTACATTGAGTATCACTTTTTAGAATTATAACAACGATTTGAATGAATTATATGACACGTGGCAGCGCTTATTTCCCATGTTGCCACGCCGAGGTCGGCGAGGGACCCAGGGTCACTCCCTGTCTAGCACAACAAGACATAGCAGCTGAACATTTCGTAGAGTCATTCTTCGTCAATATAACAGAAAGTTCTGATGACGAAGAAGATTATGATTAAAGATCAGAGAGAGGATTAGGCCTATAGGGGAAACCTCTTAAAAATAAAACGCGCCTAGACTTTTACCTCATAGGTGGTGTGGAAAAAAAGTTGAAAATAAATAATAAATATATACAATATACATATATATATATATATATATATATATAGAGAGAGAGAGAGAGAGAGAGAGAAACAGGTGAGATGGGGGTAGGTAGGGAGACAGAGTGATAATCCGATAATTGGTGGTCAAATTGGCAACGTCGCACTCGGGGGAATTCCAACTTCTGCCACACCCTGAACGGACTTCTTGCTGCGAAAGGAGTATAGTGATATCCATGCTGCTAGATCTTTGGCAACTTCCCTATGCAGTCCCCTATCCCTGAGGTCACACTCTTTTGACCTCATCCCAGCTCTTCTTTGGTCTGCCGCTCGCAACCCTACCCCCAACGTTTACACATCCCTTTCTGCGCCCAGTTGTCAGCTCCTATCCTTTCCACATGTCCAGACAATCTCAGTCAGCACCTCCTCATCACAACAACACACTCCAGTCCCATCCTTGCTCTCAACTCTTCAGTCATAAACCTAGCCCCCCAAGGCCTCGCGTTCAAGGACGCACTGCACATCCACCCACTCATTGTCATTTCTGTATGTTTAAGCCTGCAAATATCCTCTTCCTTTGCTGCCCAAGTGTCACTACCATACAGTATTGCACTCCTGGCACATGACACATACAGAGGTCCTTAGCACAGAGGGAAAGCTCTCTCAGTGTCAGGAGAGGCAACAGCTCACTGAATTTCTTCCAACAACTCCTCACTCTAGCCACAGAGCTAGCTTCAGCCCCACCTCCAGCACATAACATGTCTTCCAAATAACAAAACTCTTCCACATACTCAAGAGACTCACCAACAAGGTCAGTCCTTCCATGCCTGACAAGCTTCACCTGCTCTCCCCGACACACGGCACACATGAAATCAGCATTATCCCGCAGTCTACCTCTAGTACCACTACATATCTTATGCACTCACTTATCACAGACTGCACAAGATGGAATTACTTTCCACGCCCTTGTGGCAGATCTCACATGGCCACTCTCCCTCTTCTTTGACAGTACTGCCACCAGCCCTATACACCATCACTTTAGTAATATCTGCATTTACTTTGAGCCCTTGTGTTTCATACCATCTCTGCACTTCCCAAATCTTTCCTCTGCCTTCCTTTCATTCTCTGTAATCAACACCAGATCATTAGCATAAATAATCTCCCACAGGAGTCCATTTCTGAAGTCACATAAGAGGGTTTCAAGTACCATGATAAACAACAAGGGGCTCAAAATTGACCCCTGGTGCACACCAGCATTCTTGGAAAACTTGTCACTCAAATTTCTATTCACACTTACCTGGGTGTGAGCACCCACACAAATGGCCATAACCACCCTAACCAGCCACTCCTTGATCCCAAGCATTCTCATTGCCCACTTCACCACCTCTCTAGGGACTCTGTCAAAGGTCTTCTCCAAATCAACAAAAACAAAGTACAGTTCCCTTTTGTTCCTATATATTTTTTCCTGAAACTGTCAAACAATGAATATGGCATCTGTGGTCCCTTTGCCTGACATAAACCCAAACTGTAACCTATCAATATTCACATTTTCTTTAAACATACCTGTAGTGCCAGGAAGTGATAATTAGTTGTATCTAGTTTATGTTATATGACCAAAAGTTCGGTTAAGTGAGAGAGAGTGGCCGAGGCATGGCTGTTACCATGCGGACGTGTCCAGAACATAGATTAATTACCTAGTTGCTAAGTCACTTTTTTTTTTCCTACTGTAATTCACTAGTATTAAGTCTCTTTATAATATAATATCTCTAGTCGATGAGGCATTGTATAATGAGGGTTTACTGTATTTAGTAACTAGAATACGAAATGCTATAGAGTTCTGTCTGGGCCTCAGATAAATGTGTGATTTTTGTAGGCCAAGTATTAGGTGCCCAGAGACTGTGAATTATTTATTATTGAGTTGAAATGACTTTGCAATTCAGTACTTCTTAGGGCTATGTTGTGAGTAAATGTTCACATAGTTGCTTTGTGAGGCACAATGATGTTGATGCAGTGATGATTTTCATGGTTAGAGTTACAGTTATTCATGCTTACTGTATTTGTTACAGTACTTTTTCTTCCATGTTATCCCTACAATAAGTATTATTTTGAGCAGACCTATGTGTCTGTAGTGCCATGTGTTATTCTGTTATTACTTGAGATGCTGAGTGTTGTAACTCATGTTTCTTTATTATGAGACCTTCCTGATCATGTGAAGGGATTACTTGCATTGGGAGGAATAGTTATTCATTATTCATATTAACTTCTAGCGGGTCCCAGTGTGGAGGTCGAAGTACCTGAGGGAGTCAAAGTTCAAGTGTGGAGGTCTAAGCACCAGTGAGTGAGTCAAGGTCCCAAGTGTGGAGGTCAAGGTCAGCAGTGGCAGAGGACTGGACCAGTGAAATTTGTGCTCAGAGGGACAATTATGAATAAACACATTGGACTGGGACAGAGGAGCTAAGTTTTGTGCATTTGATATTAGGACCATATAGGTATATATTTTTAGAACAATGTGCCAACTGATTCATGTTTAATCTGTAAAGCAAGTAGCTGGGGAAGATTTCTACTTTTTGGTCTTGTTAATACACATTCCCTCCCACTCGAACCTTATTGTTTGTATAACCCTTGAGAACTGGTGGTGTAGAGCTTACCTAGTAGTTTATTAATGTACAACTTAGAAGCATTCTGGGAAACTGCGAAGGTTGGGCTTGGGTTGGCCTAGTTGGAGACTGGCCCAGTCATTTTGGCATGCTACCACTCTTAACTTGGCCACTTGAAATGTAATAAACGCAACTGAAGAGGCCGTTAATGGGAGAGAGTCTCCATCAATCTGAGTTCCTGACTGTTTCATCACACATTGGTCATCAATAGTGACTTGTTTTCTACCCCTTTTGACCATGTAAAAGTCTGGATCGCAGAGGTGACAGTACATACCTTCTAGAACTCTCTCCATTACCTTCATTTTCTGGTCTAAAACTTTATGCCTCTATAATTTCTTCTTTCCAGGGCATCACCCTTCCCCTTGTAGACATTTACAATTACTGTACACTCTTCAGCTAATCATCTGGGACAACACACTCAGTTATAATCGTATTTATCAGGTCAGTTACTAACCTTGCTTCTGTATCTCCTGAGGCTTTCAGTGTTTCAACAGTCAACCCAGACACACCTGGTGCCTTCCCCACCTGCATTATTATTATTATTATTATTATTATTATTATTATAATTACTGTATTATTATTAAATAATTATTATCATGAGCAGGCTGTAGTATGGTACCAGCCTGTGAGGGCAGTACTGTACTCTCAAGGAAGGTGGAAAAGCTGGTGATAGGGAGAGCTGGAGCTCCCCCTTGACATTTTTCAGTGTCACTAACATAGAGGGTAGGCCAGCATACCCTGCCAAACATTTTTATAACTACCTGCTCTTCACTGCTGTACATGCACTTTATGCATCATACCCCATACCCTACAATGACACAGGTTGGTGCCAGTAAGGGCACATGGCTGGAAAGGACATCTAGGGGTTAGAACGCCCAGTCAGAATGACATCCATGCATGGCTTTGTCCCCGAGAAGCAACTGGATTTTTTTTTTTTTTTAACACCACCAAGGGATGTAGACAGGTCATCTACCCTTACATGTATTGGACTAGGTTAGCCTAGCCACAGGATCCTACACTGGAGATCATAGGAAGTAGGAAATACAGACAGAGGGAGACAGTTCCAGAGTTGGCCTGTTGCATAAATGAAGGACTGGCAGTAACGGTTAACTATCACAATACATCCCTTTGATTTTGCCTGCCAAATATCTGCATTACCAAGTCAGTGTATTTGATTCACTAACATTTCCTTCTGTTAACATCCAAAGCAGTTTTTTCTTAGTGTTAGTAGAGCTTAAGAGTAGTATCAAGCCCTCAGGTTGGTGATTGTCTTATATTTCTTGCTGCCATCATCATCATCATCATCTCATCTACTTTATCCTCACATACCTCTCTCACCCTCTCAGACAATCCCCATCCACTTCCATCTCTCATCTTATACCCCTCCCCTCTCTCTCTCTCTCTCTCTCTCTCTCTCTCTCTCTCTCTCTCTCTCTCTCTCTCTCTCTCAGTCATGTATCCTTGAGGGGAAGAGGCAGAGTGGTTTCCTTTAGCATTTGGTTTTCTTGGCCATGTCTTGTCTTGAACATGTCTTAACCTTGTTTATATTTTGCTTTGTCCTTGTCATTTCATTTTTTGCCATTTCCGGACATTTCTTTATAATGTATCTCTCTGAATTAGTGCCCTGTGGACTTTGACACCTAGCACTACAAATCTGCTATATTTAGAGTGTGTAGAACTGAAGATTGTGGTAGGTGGTGGCGACCATTATCCACTCACTTGATGTAGTGCTGCCTACTTCTTCCTTAGCCTTTATCATTCTTTTTCTGTGCCTGCCCTCCTCTCTTCCTATTTCTCCCATCTTTCCTGTCACTTCTTATTGCTCTTCTTTCCTTTACAGGTGGCTTTACATTGAGTGACAAGCCAAATGGTTTCCTGTAAGCCAAGAAACCATTTACAACGCTGGGTGGTAACCATATAACCAAACCATACGTGCTCCCTACGTGTCAACAAGTGGGTTGGTGGAGGGTTAGTGCCCCTCCCCGTAAAACAACTAACTCATAGTCAAATGGCCACCCCTTATGGGATTGTGGCATCTGGCAATAGATAGATAGATAGATAGATAATAGATATGTAAACTATTGTATCCATCTAAGAAGAACAGTAGTAGTAGGTGTACAGTACAACCTTTCAGATCCAAAATGCCTAGGTCCAAAGGCTTTATGCAAAATGGAACATTTTGGAAAGTGGAATCATAATGGCAGCTGTGAGAAATGACTTGTGAAACAAATACTGTAGTCAAGGCAATTGAGAACAATAAGTAAACTGAAGCACTTGGATTAGTAACTTATCATCTGCTCTTAAACATGTCCACAAAAGAACTCAGTCTTCAGTTATGCCTTGAATGTGTGAGGACATGATATCAACACCCCTCTATATTATGAAAAAATATTTTGGAAATTGGATGTTCGGATTTGGCAGGTTGTACTGAACCAGCAGTAGTAACCATAGGCTTATCTGAATGTGAATTTGGTGGACTGCTGGCGCCAAAACTGGTCTGGGGGAAAAAGAGGGTGGTGAGGGACATAATTTTGTATTACCTTGTACTGTAGTTAAGCCACATGATTATATCAGTCCCACCACACGAAGGAGTCCCTCTTAGCACCATGTGTACAGTACGAAAGACTCCTTAGGCAGACTTGTGTTAAAGCGAACAAGTAATGATCAGAATACACTTGCAGAGTTACTAAACAGTGGACACCAAACATAGCCCAAAGTCCTTTCATCCATCCATCTATCATCCAATCCTACATTGCCCAATAAGGAGCATAGGAGCCCGGGGCTAGGCAGTTGGTCCCGACATTTAAGATGAGAGTGACCAGCCTCACTCATCCCTGAGTGGCATTACATGAGCAATCAACCCCAACCACCCCTAGGATATAAACCTTAACTGGCTCAATCCGACTGGAGCACAATAATTACCCACTAAACCACCAGGCACCTGGTCCTTTCATATCATATATTAAGGCTACAACATGCTTGCATGCATTGTCCTTGGCCAATTAATGGTGGCTCTCCACACTTCTCAATGTCTGGAAGCCTCCCTATTCAGTCTCTTATCCCTGGAAGGATCACATTACTGGTATAAAATATCAATGCTGCAATTGCACAGTGTATTGTACTATGATGTTAGAATATGTTATGATGAATATTTGTATGTGTAAATAAGCAGTTAGGCTGTTTGCACCATGTTCTTCAACTAACTAATTCAGTGCACTGGGGGACACTAGTGTATACCAGATTTCTTGGCACCTCTTCCTTACTCATTTACTTTACATATTGCTAGCAGCCATGGCTCAGTGCGTTAGAACGCTCTGCACTGACCGAAGGGTCGGAGGATCGAATCCACCCAAGGGTCATTCGTAGACATCAGGAAGGGCATCCGGTCATAAAATGCTACATGCTCCAGTCCAAAAGTCCTCTACCCAGGGGCAACGCCTTAGCCCTTCGGGGATACCTGGCGTAAAACCAAATTATTATATTATTATTTTTTATAGGACAGTCTCTCTATCTATCTTGCCAGACACCATAATCCCTTAAGGGGTGGCCATTTGACTTTGAGTTATTTGTTTTAAGGGGAGGGGCACTAACCCTTCACCAACCCACTTGTTCACATGTAGGGAGCACGTATGGTTTGGTTATATGGTTACCACCCAGCATTGTAAATGGTTTCTTGGCTTACAGGAAACCATTTGGCTTGTCACTCAATGTAAAGCCACCTGTAAAGGAAAGAAAAGCAATAAGAAGTGACAGGAAAGATGGGAGAAATAGGAAGAGAGGAGGGGAGGCACAGAAAAAGAATGATAAAGGCTAAGGAAGAAGTAGGCAGCACTACATCAAGTGAGTGGATGATGGTACAGTACATATAAACATTCTTATGTATATTTTATATATATATATTTTTTTCCACATAAAATTTATCAACTAATTTAAGAGGGTGTTAAGGTGTATAGAATAAATTGCTAAAGAAGAGGTGTTAGGAAATCTCCACAACCTTTATACTGTACTTGAAAGGTATATTCATTTGTAAAATTTACTATTTTATTTTTTCTTACTGCTTCCAAACTATTTAATTCATCTTAGAAGAATAGCCTGATGGTGAAGGGGTTAGGTTGAGTTATAGGTTTTTGCATTGTATGGTGAAGTTAGGAGTTTGGATGCTTGAATGATTGTCCCATTGTACTGGGCATGATGTTGATAGTTAATAAGTGTTGTTCAGTTAGGTCTTAGTTATAGGTTTTTGTACTGTAAGGTGAAGCTAAAGAATGCTTGAATAATAGTTCCGTTCCACTAGACATCCACTTGGTAGTTCGTTAGGTGGTAGATGGTTGGGAACATTATCCCTGGTAGGTGCTACCATGTGAGTGGTGTGGGAACAGAATCCTGGTACCTGGCCTTGCACAACAATCCCAGATGGAGACCTCAGCCACAGTTACACAGTTGTCATAGTACTTGATAAGACTGCTATACATGTATATCTCTTGTACAAAACTAAAATCTGTTCATTAGGGATAGGCTGGATTTGTTAATTGAACACGACACTCAGGCAGGAAACTCAACCAAATGTACGCAGTTGTCGTAGTTTAGGCAGAGACAACAGTTAGGCATCAACTGAGCTGAAAAGGTTGAGAGATCTTTGTTAGGCTAAACACACTATAGGAACTCAACCAAATTTATGCAGTTGTCATAGTTTGGGGAGAGACAACATTCAAGCATCAACTGAGCTGAAAAGGTTTAGGGATCTTTGTTAGGTTAAACACATTACAGTACATGTATACTGTAGATGCCATCAACAGGTTATTAAAGGCTTGCATGTGGAGGCATAGCCAAGTCCCTCAAAATGATAAAAGCAAATGTAATACTGTTGATAGTTCTAGTTTTGTACTTTGATTATTATTTTTATTATTAATGCAGCCCACCTTATCTATTAGGTGGAAATTATAGTGAGGATGAATATGGTGATGATGATGATGATGATGATGACAACAGCTCACATACTTGTGTGATAGTTTCAATTTCCTTGGTTCTGGATCCTACCTTGCTTCTGTGTGGGAATTAGGGTTGGGATGATGATCATGAATATTTTGTGCTGGTCTATTGCCAAATCTTTTTTAATGCCATAGGGAAAATGGCCTAAGGTTCACATTAATCATCAGGAGTTAACTAGAAAGCAGTACTAGGTTCAGCCATTGTTATTCACTAATTATTAACCCTATGTACATTTTCTACACAGATGTCAGATATTTATTGGGAACCATATATGCTGTGAGGGGTTGGGGGTCAGGAAGAGTGAGCCTAGATGTGGTTTTATTAAAATTTGACACCACATGACATATGTACTAATGTTTAAGTAATATCCAAGCAATGTTCATGCAGTCAGAGCCATATTATTAAAACTGAAAGTACAGAAGCATCAGAAAACCCCAAATTTGTATGAGTGATGGGGTATCTGCTGGAGAAAGGGCAGCCTGATGGCAGAGGACAGGGTGACATGAAGGCAGTTCATTTGTGGCCACCCCTTCTGGGATTAAGGTATCTGGCCATAAATAGACATGTACAGTATAGAACACCTGTACTTGTTAGATTAATCAACTTGCAGCCCACATTACAGAGTGTAGTCAGCAGTAGTACAGAAGGATCGGATATGTTATGTCACCATGACATGGCTTGGAAATTATCATTTGATGATCCTTATCCATAACATTGCACTCTTAGTTGTAATAATATGGCCATAAATCCTCTTTATAAGTCTGGGATGCATGCAGGCAAATTTCTGCTTTAAGTGAAGTACCTTAGAGATGTGTTAGAGTCATGAGGAGGGCTAAAAAGCCAAAGGCAAATCTAAAACAACAGAACAAAGCAACTTTATGAAGAATGACAAGCAATTTTAACAGGAAAAAAGGTGTTATTTATCAGCAGTGTATTTTGAAAGTTTTCAAGGAAACAAAATTGGTACATCAGTCTGTTTCATGACAGTAAAGAACAAAATAATCTTATGCAGTCCTTTAGTACCCCTTGAGAAGCGTAGGAGTACGAGGCTAGTGTTTTCAGTCCAGACATTTAATGGCAGAGTGACCATTGGTTCATGTATATCTGATCTGATCTTGTTTCTCCTGATTTACAGTATGAGTTGAATGGAAAAGTTTGTAATATTTTCAAACATTGCTGCCTGATATGGGAAAAGTTCTGATAATTTAGCGTGATCCCTGACTTATGAGAGGACTGGCTAAATGTATGATACAGTATAAAAAAATTGTACAGTATATACTTTCAGATGGATTTATGATCAGTTTTCTGCCATAGCTGTGATTTCTTTTTTTCAAGTTGGATGAGGAGAAGAGAGAACTGAATTTAACCCATGTCTCTTAGTTATGAGATGAAATTGATCCTAAGTCAGTTGTGAATCCCTCTTAAGATTTATAGCCCTTAACCCCATGTACCCCATAAGAATTAAAGTAAGTTGGAATTGGTTAAACTGAGGTAATATTGAGCTGGTTAAATTAAATGTTATATGTAGTAAGTTAAGTCTAGTAGGTTAAACTAAGTACAGTAAGTTGAGTGTTGTAGGTTAAAGCAAATAAGTTAGAATGAGTATATTAATTCTATTATGTTAAATCAAGTAGAGTTCATTAAGCCACTGTGATTCAGAAGATCAGATCTGCCAGGCATTGGCTTTGAGACTTGACCCATCAGAATGAGGGTCCCATCATACTGAAGGAGTTAAATAAATCTTGTACCCCGTTCCCTGTGGCCACAAGAGAATTTTCTCATAAGCCCTTCAGAATTACTGTATTATGTAGCTATATCAATTTTCAGAAGTTTTGACATTTTTGAGGCAATCATTCTACCTCCTGACTGTATTTCACTTACTGTTCAATTTTAAGGTCTTTTAGTAATGTCTTTTATGTAACATTTCTTCATGCTGCTGTTTCCTTTTTAATTCCAATTTCTTCTTGATTCCATTTCATTATATAATTCAGTGTCATGGCCTGTATTACTTGGCCATTGGGGTTTGTTATGTAGTTCATTTTTTGGGGGGCCATGGCGTAATTTAATAATGGTAGATTAAATATAATATTGGCCATCATTTTCCTGAAAATCTTGCACCTCAAAACTTGCCAATGAACCCCTGCATAAAACTTCCAGCATTTAATAAGATAATCATAGTACTGTATGAGTTACTAATATTCATGAAATTCACCCTGTTTTACCTCAAAGCGTATGTGTGGTTGATATGACCCTTCTGGCTCAATAGTCGATATGGAGAGGAGAAGGTTTTATTGTAGGAGGTGATTTGTTTGTGGCCACCCCAAACGGGATTGAGGCGTCTGGCAATAGATAGATAGATAGATAGAATATAGCCAGCTCTATTGCCTGGTGATATTGGTGCCACCATGTGAAGGCATCCCTCTACAGTATCAACCAGAACCTAATTCTCAATAAAAAGAAGGTTGAGGTATGATTCAGCAACAGGTAAGAAAAAATAAATAGGTGAGTTGGGGGGAGGGGAGTCAAATGGTGGGTGACAGAGTGACTTGGAGGCGTTTTGTCTGCGGCCACCCTTTGCTGGATTAGGGCGTCGGGCTATAGATAGATAGATAGAAAATATATAAAGAACTATCAACAGTACATCATGGTTAGTGAAATGGCCCACACATATACATTCAGACGGTTGTAATTACATAACTTGTTTTAATATGAGGGACCTGGGTCACTCATACAATTCAAATACCAGTTTGTGGTTGCTTAGAATGAGTCATAGTTGTAAGGAAGGAGTAAGTCTCCTGGGTTACCATTCATACTGACAGCCAGTCTAACAACAATTGGCCATCAGCTCAATTACAAGAGATTAGGAATTTATGTTAGGATAGAATTAATGCTCTGTAGGCAATTTTGATCACCTTAGGAGTTCCCTTCAGACTGTCTCTCTTCATATGATATCTCCTTGGTTACTAGTCTTATCATCTGTGCAGTCTTGCCACACTTGCCATCAACTAATCTGAAAGGGTTGGAGATCTCTCAGGCTAGAAAAAATAACTTGTAGACAGTTTTAATAATCTTCAGAGACCCCATTAGCCATTGTTTCCTCTGGTAGAACTAGGCCAGTAAGCAAGTTTAATCTCCTTTGGAAGAGTCTCCAAGTAGTAAAGAAGTTGATCAAGGCTTTAGCCACTCCAGTTCATGTACTCTTTCCTAAGCTGAATGATATTACTTAGAATTAACAGGATTAAAATACAATACCAGATGCCAAGACCCATGGATTAAGTATTTTATTTCAGTTTTTCCCCTTCGTTCTTTCCTCGTCTTTCTGCCTACGGGTGACTTTACACTCCCAATTCTGTCTTGCATTCCTTCATTCTTTCCTCTTCCTTCTGCCTGTGGGTGATTTTACACTGAGTGACTTTACACTGAGTGAAATAGATAGATGGTCTGGTGTTAGAAATAGATAGTAAAATGAGAATATAACTACATCTTTTGGATTACAGGGCACAAACTGCTCCAATGATTAGCCTTTATTCTTGCTAATTTAAGACTGTTATTCAGCTTGGGTAAGACTTTTCAAACTGGAAGGGTCACATTACAACCTTCAGGAACCTGTTCAGTAGGAAAGTAATTAAAGGTTGATAGAGCTTTTGGACTGAAGGTGTTAGGGACAGGCTTCATTAAGCCATTCTTGTTACCTTTAAACTATGTTAATCAGCATAGGAGAGACTTTTCAAACTTAGAGTCCCATATGACATTCTTTAACATGTGTAGGAGAGACACTGGATAAAGCCTGATTGGAGATATAGTATATTGAACTGGAAGGACTGCATACCTTACATCCTTCATTAACCATTGCTGCTACCTTTAAATAAGAATTATCATACTGAAGGTAATTACTAGCAGCCTTCATTAACATATTACTGTACTGTAATTAGGAGAGAGGTTTCATAAGTTGATTGGAAGTCAGGAGACAGCAGGAATATACCATTACTGTTGAGGGGGATGAATTTATGTGTAGGCTATGATATAGGAAGCATATCTCAGAATATGGATGTACAAGGTTAATCATATCTTGTATAGTACTTACACTTTCAGATTTGATAGCTTTTCCTTTTGTAATCTTTACTGAATGATGCAATCAGTTCATGATTACACATTATATAATCTCAGACTTCATCTGTGTCATTGTAGTTGGCTCACCTTGACAAATTTTAGTCCTTCTGCTGCTTAGTTCCTGTATCTAAGTGGCAGAATAAGACAGTATTATGGTTTTGCATCCTCCCCATAGATCTTCATTGTGATCTGCATGATAATCTAGTCTTTATCTCTAGAAACAGCTCAGCATTCAAGGTGGAGAGATGCCAGGTTTTTGTCAGTTTAGGGTGGACATGTAGTCTATATGGTTTGTCTTTATTGTTTTATGTATTCATTATTATTATTATTATTATTTATTGTGGATCAAATTTAGCGATTCATCTCTTCCGTTTATAAATCGGTACAACAGATAGGCTTTCATTCTCAGTTCTCACAGAAGGTATAACCAATGAGTACTGTACTGTCTTCCTGTGCAGTGTATATTTTGTCATTTGTACTCTCATTATAAGTTTCATTAAAGAATTTGTATCATATGTTTAGTTTCTGTGTCACTCAGTGTGTTAAGTTTATGTAATATATGGTTAATCGTTTAAGTCTTGCCGTTGGATAGCAGACGTAAGTTGCAGTTTTTACTTTCTCCCTTTATATAAGTAGCAACTGCTCTATATTCTTTCCATAGCACTTGTTCATGATTAGCATTAAACTGCAGGCTTAGGTATTCCAAGTAGCTCAGGAAATTTCGAGATATCTCCTCCTAAAGCGACATTAATAGGTACATGAAAATTTAGTTTAGTCTATGCATGTTGTCCAATTTCCCATTTTTTGTAAACATGTAAAGAAATAAAATACAGTAGAAGTTTTAGCCGCTATTCTTGTGGGGCCGCGGTAGCAGGGTTAGCATGGTGCTGGCCTGGTAATCAGGAAGACCCGGGTTCAAGTCCCGGTGTGATAGAGGTTTAAAAATGTGGCTGAGGGAAGTTTGCGTAGCAGGCTTTCCTTAAAACCACAAGGCCCGATACTTACACACTCCAAGACACTTACACACTACCAAGACACTTACACACTACTACATACATACATCAAGACTAGTACATGCATACATCAACGCACACACACAAGACACGTACACAGCCACCTTCACACAGTAGACACGTCACACACACACAAGACACGTACACAGCCACGTTCACACAGTAGACACACACAAGACACGTACACAGCCACCTTCACACAGTAGACACACCACACACACACACAGGGTGGGACAGACACACCACAGGCAGGCAGACAGAGATGGGTATATACAAAACACAGGGAGTGAGAGAGGAGGGGGTTTATTAAAAATTCCAATTTTGGTATACCTCCTGTGGCAAAATTGATATAGCCCCCCCTTTAATATTTTTTGGATATTTTCATTTAGTGCCCCCCAGGCCCCAGACCCACTCGGCTGAACCAAATTGTCTGGCGTCAGCTGGAACATGATGCTAGAGTTATGTCGGTCGTGAGGGGGTTAATGGTGACAGTATTGACACTGTCAGGCTCCTATGACTCACTCAGCCGAACAAAATCGTCTGTCAGCTGAAATGGGGTACTAGAGTTGTCCCAAGCACCAGATTCTTAACCCTCTGGTGCTTGGGTCAACTCTAGTACCCCATTTCAGCTGACACAGACGATTTTATTCGACTGAGTGAGTCATAGGAGCCTGACAGTGTCAATACTGTCACCATTAACCCCCTCACGACCGACATAACTCTAGCATCATGTTCCAGCTGACGCCAGACAATTTGGTTGAACCAAATTGTCTGGCGTCAGCTGGAACATGATATACCAGAGTTATGCCGGTCATGCGGGGGTTATTGGTGACAGTGTAGTAACTGTCAGGCTCCTATGACTCACTCAGCCGAAAAAAAACGTCTGTCAGCTGGAATGGAATACTAGAGTTGTCCCAAGCACTAGAGGGTTAGGATTTTAACCCCCTGAGTGATGCTCGGGACAACTCTAGTACCCCATTTCAGCTGACTCAGACGATTTTATTCGACTGAGTGAGTCATAGGAGCCTGACAGTGTCAATACCGTCACCATTAACCCCCTCACGACCGACATAACTCTAGCATCATGTTCCAGCTGACGCCAGACAATTTGGTTCAGCCGAGACTTGATCCTAGGATCCTGAGAGACACTATAACAGCGGTTCCCAACCTGGGAGCCATGGCCCCCAAGGGGGCCATGGGACATTGACTGGGGGGCCATGGGCCTTATTGGTAATATAAGATATTATAAGTTACTTGGTCTGGGTAAAACCTGACAGAAATCAAGTATGAAATATACCTTATTGTGCTAGTTTAGCCTTAAGTATATTGGGGTAATTACCGTTTTCTGCACAATATCAAATATTAAAAATATATAAATATACGATCTGAGTTATATAGGGGCCATGGAGCTTCTCATAATTTTCTCGGGGGGCCACAGGACCAAAAAGGTTGGGAACCACTGCACTATAACATCACAAACAAAATACAAAATGCCTTCCCTCCATCCTGAACGTACTATAATTCATTTACATTAAGTAAGCTCGTATTTTCGTATTTTTGCAGCTTATTTCATGTATCTTAGTTAAAAGAAAAAAATACTACGAGCCGGTGAATAAAACCAACACTTGTAGACGAAGAATATAATTACCAAACAGTTTCGGTGGACACTGCCACCATCTTCAGTGGTCAAGATAGTGAGAGGGAGTGACATACTGACCATACAAGGGTTCCTTTTTATGCGTGTGTGTGTGGATGGGTGGGGTAAAGGTGAGGTGGGGTGGGGTAGATTGTAAGCGGGGATTAACCCAAGGGGGATTTTTGGGGGGACATTACCGGACAGGTCAGGTGTAATTCCTATCTGACCTTACCTGTGTCGTAGCAGGACCCCATGCCCCTCCCTGCTACGACACAGGTAAGGTCAGATAGGAATTACACCTGACCTGTCCGGTAATGTCCCCCCCAAAATCCCCCTTGGGTTAATCCCCGCTTACAATCTACCCCACCCCACCTCACCTGTACCCCACCCTTCCTGCTACGACACAGGTAAGGTCAAATAGGAATTACACCTGACCTGTCCGGTAATGTCCCCCTCAAAATCCCCCTTGGGTTAATCCCCGCTTACAATCTACCCCACCCCACCTCACCTTTACCCCACCCTTTCACACACACACAGGCATAAAAAGGAACCCTTGTATAATCAGTATGTCACTCCCTCTCACTATCTTGACCACTGAAGATGGTGGCAGTGTCCACCGAAACTGTTTGGTAATTATATTCTTCGTCTACAAGTGTGGGTTTTATTCACCGTCTTTGATTATCACGCAAGAGTGATTCATCCAGCCAATACTACGAGCTCTGTATCTTTTCATAGCCCTTCTTCGTGACTAGCATCGTATTCTAGTTATCTATAGTTACAACTGAGCATTCAAGTTGGAGGGATCACAACTTTAAGCAATTACAGTAAACAAACAAACAAAAAGCAAGTGTCGTCCTCTTGACCTCTCGTCTTCGCAGGAATGCAGCGGTGGCGCCATCTTGTGCGTGGAATGCGTGAAGTGCAGGCTCTTGAGTGGAAGGAGCACGGAGCCACGGGAGACTTAATAATATTCGCTAGTCAGCCAGTCTAGAAGCCTGGGACATTTGCCTGAAATAATAATAATAATAATAATAATAATAGTAATAATAATAATAATAGAAATAACAACAAAACCAGTCATATACATAATTCAATATCTTAGTCACTCGATCTGTCCATTCCGCCTCTTCTGTACGAGACGCATTTCTGTAAGCTATTTTTTCTAACATGGGAGGTTCGATACGTTTGATTAAGCCTATCCATAAGACTCCTAAAGCTGAGTAAATGCCTCTGAAAGTTGCAAAATATAAAATATAAAACGTCTATATGATATAAAAACCTTTGTTCACCTCCGGGACTCGATTTGTGGCGCCTAGACCAAGCTCTGACGTCATGTTTACACTGCTACCTTTAGACGATTTCCTGGAGCTTAAAGAAACCCTCTCGGGATGATGGGACAGACACAATAACCCCTTCAGACAGAGAATGACTTAGTTACTTTGTTCTAGGTAACCGGACGATTTTATTCAGCTTAGGAGATCCCCTCGTAGTGAAGGGGTTGATGGTGACACTATCTAACCCCTCCAGTACGAAATTTCTCTCCAGAGTTGAAGAAAATCGTCTGGAGGAAGAAAGATGAAAATCGAAAAGTGTTAATGTGGCGCGGTGTTGCTCCCGTAGTAGGGAAAAGCTACACGTACGATAGCAGGGGCTCTTTTCCCTGGTACGTACTCTGGCCGTAGCCGGGAGCTGATCTTTCCGACCAGAAGCAACTGAAGGGCGTACAAGGCCGCTCCTTCCCCGCCACATATAGAGACTGTCGGCGCGGTGTTGCTCCTGTAGGGGAGAACAGCAGGAGAGGGATGCACTGGGGCAACTCTCTCTCTGGGGTGTACTAAGGCCGGAGCCTTGGGTCGCCTTACCCTCGTACACTTTATTAGGCCGTAGTCTTGGGCCTCCTGCCCTTGGGCCTCCTGCCCTAGAGGGTGTAACAATTGCCGTCAATACGGTGTTACCTGGGACTGAAGCTAGTTCAGTCCCACCCCTTTTCTGACGATGGTTGTCCCGCCTGCAAGGTAGTTGCCTTTCCCTGGTCACCTGGTGTTGGGGCAGTTGCGGGGGTCAGGGGCTCAGGATTTTAGTGTCCTGGTGACCCTCTTGATCGGGGTCACTAACCCCAATGTTGTATCCTCCTGGGGTGGTGGTGCGTTGGCGGCCCGGTGGTGGGGTGCGGGGTGGTGAGGTGGGAGGTCCGGCGGCGGGCACGGCGGGCATTTTACCACCCTCCGCTTTGTAAAAGTCACGACCCTGTGACTGGAGGTGGTAGGTGGTGGAGGTGGATGTCTGGTGGGCCGGGGTGAGGTGTTGGAGGAGGCTGACCCAGTGGGTGGTGAAGGTGTTAGGCTCCTGATGGGGGTTGAGAGTGAGCCGGAGGGAGGATGGGTGGTCAGTCCGGCGTAGGAGGCGGAGAAGGTGGGGGTCCCTCGGATTCTGACAGGTGGGCGGTCGTGGTGGCGCTATAGCACCCTCTCAATTTTCGTCTCTGGTTGTGGTGGTACGGTGGTGGTGGTTGTTTCCGCGGCGGTGAAGGTGGGAGTTGGTGATGGGTGGTGTGGTGCGGTGTTGGTGGTGGGCGTAGCGGGCGGTGATTGAGAGTGGTGGGTTGGAGGAGGTGGGGTAGCCGGAGGAGATGCAGGCGGAGGTGAGGTTGGTGAAGGATCAGAATCGGAGGAAGGTGGTGGTGGGTCAGGTAAGGGTGAAGTGGGGGAAGGGGTTTGTGGGTATGGTGAGGTTGAGGGTGGGGTGGGGGAGGTGAGCGAGGAAAGAGAGGCAGGTGAGAGTGAGGAGGAGGATGGTGTGATAGGGAAGGCGAATGAGTTGGCTGTGTTGGCGGGAAAAATGAGTGGCGGGGAAGTGATGGTGGTGGGTGGTGTGGGGTGGTAGGTGGGAGGGAGTAGACAGGAGGAGGCGGTTTTGGGAAGTAGGTTAGGGGAAGATGAGGTAAGGGTTCTAGGAGGTCTGTGAAGGGGGAGGCAGGCTGTGTGTTGGGGAGGAATAGGAAGGGGGGAGGCGGTAGTAGTGGAGAAAGTGGTGTGTGAGGTGGGAAGGTTAGGAATAGGGGTAGGAGTAGGGGAGGGCAAAATAGAAGAGATAGTGAGAGGAAAGGAAAAGGAAAGATGACGTTTCCCCCTGTCGTGGACTGGGGGAGATGTGAGGTGGCCCTCGTCATTACGGTGGGATGCGGGGGCGCCTTCTGTGCCTTCCTCGTCTTGCATTCCTGCTTTGAGGCTTGCGGCAATCCGCGTATGGTGGGGAGGCTTGTAAGCGCTCTTGTGTTGTTTTGCTGCGCCGGGCAACTTTTAGCTGTTCACGAATGTCGTGGATTGGGCACTCAGGGCAGCAAGGAGAAAATTCCCACGGATTTACAGGGATGAGATCCGTGGGGAATTGCTTGATGTTCCCGATGCGTTTGGGGGAGGAGTGGACGGCTAGAAGGCGCCTTATTAGGTTGATTTCTTTATCCAGGTCTCCCGTCGGTTCATGTATTATGAAGTGGTTTTTAATGAAACCGGGGAGGGTCCTGAGGAGTTTGTGGAATATGAGTTGTTCCCGGGTTTTTGCGTCTGTGCCCGGGTACGCAGCGGTGACGGAGTAGTCCACCCTTCCCTCAATTGCTGCTTTTTCTCTCACATCTTCTATTCCCTCCTTCTTTTCGTTCAGTACTCCCTCTTTCTTTTATTTCCTCCATTCCCTCTTTCCTTTCCTCCATCACTCCCTCACTTTTTAACTTCCACTACTCCCTCCCTCCTTCCACTATTCCTTCACTCCGTTACTCCCTAACTCCATTCCTTCATCCTTCTATGCATTCTCTCCCTCCCTCCGTTATACCCTCTCTCCCTCCACTCATCCATCATTCTCTCCATTCCTCCACTCCCTGCCGCCTTTCACTGCTCCCTAATTCTTTCCATTCATCCACTCCCTCCATCCCTCCAAGTATTCCCTCCCTCACTCCTTCCATCCAACTATCTATCCTTCTAGCGAATCCCTCCACTCTCCCGTAACCGCAGCCCATCTTTTCCTTCCTCGTTCTCCATTTTTTCTTTCTCTTCTACCAACTTTCCCTCAAGGTTTTCCTCCATCCCCTATTCTTCTTGCCTCCCTCCCTCCACTAGCTGTCCTTCTCTCCCACTTCTCCTCCTACTTTCCTCTCCCTCCAATTTCCCTCACCCGTTCCCTCAATCTTTCTAACCCTCAGTCAATTACCTACTTTCCTTCCTCTGCCCCTCCATCCCTTCCTCTCCATCCCTCCATCCTGCCCTCCCGTTTTTCCCTTCCTCCATTTTCTCTCACTCTTCCTCATATCTACCTATCTATCCCTTCAGCTATACCCTCACTCCCTTCCTTTGAAAACCATTATTTTATACTCTCTCTCTCTCTCTCTCTCTCTCTCTCTCTCTCTCTCTCTTTTCATTAGTACAGATATTACCTCCCTCCATCTTCCACCTGCTCCTCCTTCTCCTCCTCCTTTCTTCCCCCATTCTGCTGTCCATCTCTCCATTTCTGCTCCTCCTCCTCCCTCACTTTTCTCTCTCCCTCCTCCTCATTCTCCACTTCTCTCTTCCTCCATCCCTAACTCCCTTTCTAATTTTTTCATCCTCCCTCCTCTTCTTCCACTTTCTAACTCCCTCCTCCACCTCTTCCTCCTCTTCTCTTCTCTCTCCATACCTTCTACTCTCTTCCTTTCTTCGCTCACGTCGTTTACTTCATTCGCAAATACTGTATCTCCCTTCCTTCTCGCCCAATCACTTTTCTCTCTCTCTCCCGTTCCTCCCTACCGCTTCTCCCTCTCTCCCGTCTTGCTCTCCTTCTCTGCCTTCCACATTTTCTCCTTCATTTCTTCCTTTCTCCTTTCCTTCTCGCTTCCCCTCCCTCCATCTCTACCCCGACTCCAAATCACGGCTTTCATTTTTTTTTCCTCCAATCCATCTCTCTCTCTCTCTCTCTCTCTCTCTCTCTCTCTCTCTCTCTCTCTCTCGTTAACTGTTACATCCCCATTAACTAGTAGAAATGTTAATTATACAATGAAAACACTTTAACCATAATATGGTCAGCTGAATGTTCTGGGGACGAAGCTGTATAACATTATATTACCTCAGAAAAAAGGCAGTATACCCTAAAAGAAAGCGGAAGTCACCTTCGGCCGCCCGTTTATCTCCCACCTGACGTCATCAGAATGTGCGCACGAAGTGACCTTCTCTCCTTGGACCTTGGCCTGGATGAAGGTGTCATCGAGGCTTCCGTCGTATGTGAGGGCGTCTAGTTGCGATAAGGCTACAACTGTGCCCAGAGATGGCGTCGCTGCCTGTTTCACAATTTGTTTGAATTGATCCCATTTTAGTCTCGGGACGATTTTCGGAGTGACAGTGGCGATTATTTTACCCAGGTTAGGTAATGTGACTGCAATCTTTTCTTTGTCTGAGTCGAACCCTATGTCTAAGAGGAGTTTAACCATATCCAAGTACTCATCAATGTTACATTGGTCCGGGTTGAATTTCGGCAATTGAATGTGATGTTTGGCTGCCATTGTACAAGTTTCCTTTTATCGTTCCTCCGTGCTTTTACTCGGATCCAGAACCACCGCTTGCCACCAGTGTTATGCTGGTGTTTTTAAGGCGACTTCTCGTCCTAAAAACACTAGCGACTGAAGCGGGGTCCTCTTTCTAGACCGGAAGTAAAGCACCAACAAAGGAACAGGACATAAAAACCAGGCAGTACACCTTAACACATCTATAACCTTAATTCTAACCGTTACAATACAACACAGAGTGATATTTGAGATACAGGGGAACAGAGACACAGAGTTAACATTCAGCACCACAAAATATAGTTACACTCAGTGCACACTACAATGCTCATACAGGGATATCTTGAATTATATATGGTACTGTCTATGTGTCACTTTTAGGCAGGATATACACTGAACTGATCACAAAGGGGATAAACAAGATTGGGAGTCTGTAGGGGAAATATTACTATAAATAAGACAGGGTGCGGATAGCGACACTTGACACAGTCACCTGGTCACGGCGACACTCACACTCAAGCGACTTTGATGAATGGTCGTGGAGAAGGAAGACGTGTTTCTGAGCTCTCCTCTAGCTGCAGGGTTGCCTCACCGGCGTTAGCTTTTTCCTTTTACTCGCCACTAGGGCGTTTTTCAATAAAGTTAGGTTAGCTAGACCTCATTTTCCTCCCTGGCCTTAGTAGATATAGTAGGTGTCTATATCTAATTACTGAGATTGCCTTTGCTTACTCACCTCTGGAGTGTACCCCCCACTGATCGCTCTGGGGTGAGTGACACACAGGCGCGTCCTCCCGAGAGTGGTTTGAGAGGGTAATCTCAGACTAGGTGTGTTTTCCCCGGGCAATTTCTCCCTTGGTTGTTTTTCTCTTTCTTCCCACTTCCCCCTCACGGGGGAAGTGGTAACTATGGCGGACGCCACTACTGCCTCCCCCCCCCTTCAGGGGGGGAGGTAGTCCTGACCGACCCCCGACTGCTGCACGGACGGACTGCCCCCAGACTGAACGGCCCCAGACACGTACCCGTCTTGACATTAACATACACAACGCCGAGTTTGTCATGATTCATGCGGTTAGTTCCACTTCCCTGTCCAGCCTCAATCCCTTCATCATCAAGAAGGTGATTGATGGGTGTGCAGGAGAGGTGGAACAAGTGAAAAAACTTGCGAGTGGAGACCTTCTCGTAAAAACCAAGAATTCAGCTCAGGTCAAGGATTTGCTTAAACTGAGGAAGTTCCACTGTCACGATGTCCAAAAACGATCCCGCACGCCATGAATTCCTGCAAGGGTGTTATCACCTGCAGGGATCTTGTGCTTATGGAGGAGGAAGAAATCGTACAGGAACTTGCTTAGCAAGATGTAATAGAGGCCAGATTCATCACAAGATTTTCGGAAGGCATAAGGACGAAGACCGCAACAGTTGTTTTGACTTTTGGAAAGGTATCTCTCCCAACCAATGTGAAAGTTGGATATGAAATAGTAAATGTCAGACCATACATCCCGAACCCCCTTCGTTGTGCAAAGTGTCAACTCTATGGACACCACGAAAAGGCTTGTCGGGCTTCCAACATTGTGTGTGGCAAGTGCGCGACTGTAGGTCACTCTGCTGACAACTGTACATCCGAGACTGAGTGCTGCTTTCACTGCAAGGATGCTCACTCCACTTCCTCGAGGGCTTGTCCCAAGTGGAAGGAGGAGAAAGAGGTCTGCACAGTGAAGGCAACTGAGGGCATTTCCTTTTACGATGCAAGGAAGAAGGTGAAGGAGTTGCATGCAACTCCCAAGCCTAATATCTCCTATGCATCGGCGGTTGTGTCCCGTCCCGTGATGTGCACCGTTGAGACACAGACTGACCTAACATTCGCTCCTCATGCCCCACGCCCTACCTCTCAGTCTAAGCCTCCTGTACGTTCCAACTCTCTGACAGACATCCCTGTTGCCACTTCATACTCTCAGGCTGCCGCTGCTCCTTCGCAGTCAGTGCGGCCAAAACAGAAGCCTGACAAGTCAGATAAAATTAACTTGACCACCCTCACCAAACAGTCACGTCCTCATGTCCTTCCTGCTCCTAGTCCAGCGAGCGAGAGAAAGAATAGCTCTTCCTCGATGGATTCTGGGAGCCTTGTTATTGACGAGAATATGGAGATCTCCACGAGCAAGCACCGGGAAAGGTCCCCCGGTAGCCACTCGCCTGGTGGCGGGCGGCATAAAAAAAAACTCGCCTGGTGGCAGGCGGCATAAAAAAAAAACTAAGAGCACTGGCCACCCTCGTAAATCTTAAACCGTCGCTTTCACTGTATTACAGTGGAATTGTAGAGGTGTCGGGAATAAGTTACCAAATATAGCAATCTTGCTGTCAATACACAGGCCAGACGTTATTTGTTTACAGGAGACGCGCCTGGAGGATCACCCTGATCCTCCACAGTTAAAACACTACCACTCGTATAGAAGATATGAAGGTCACGGAGTCGCCATATACACCCACAAATCACACCCACAAACGGAAGTGATTCTAAATTCTACTCTGGAAGCGGTCGCGTGCAGAGTAAAATTTAATAACACGTATCTGTCTATTTGCTCTCTGTACTGTACTCCACACGGCCCCATTGATAGTGATGCTTTAAATTCACTACTATCCATTTCATGGACCGTGTATCATGGTTTTTCTCAAATATCTTTCAAACTAATCAATTGATCGGTATGATACTTTGACACAGTGTACATGACACCTCCCGCTAATTTTTGGTAATATACGGCATTGCCAAGTGGTGTTAGTGAAGGCGTTTACTCTTGACGTTTAAAGGCAAAGTCGCGTGAGCCCTGCAGGGCTAATCTACGCAAACGAACGTCCGCTACCCCCATCTCCTTCCTCTCCCTCCCTCTCTCCCTCCCTCCCTCTGTCTCACTGTTTCACTCTCTCTCTTTCTCTCAGCATTCCCCCCAATACCTGTATGTAACATACAATATGCAATAAAATACCGTTTACCATTATATTATTCAGTAGTAGCAGATAACTGGAAAGTTCTTAATGAAAAGGATATAGCGTGGTCTGACCTAACGACCATAATAGGCTAATGGTTAAGTTTTCCCAACGAGGGTGTCAGGTGCGGGGTTGTCTGTCGGCTGCAGCACTTGTAGTATACCTACTGACTGCATCAGGCTAGTGAAGGACACGGATGCCTCATCGCTGTCATGGCCGCCATGTTACTGTGTCCGCGTCGTTGCAGAAATGCAATTGCACTCCGACTCCTAACCATATACAGATTGGAGAAAGCTGACAATAGATTAAGGATTAATCTCAATAGGTAAGTGAATCTTCAAGTGTATAAATACATAACAACACACTCACACGCAAAAAGCACACACATATTGGTCACTCAATCAATCAATGCATCTATCTCCCTATCAAATTATCTATTACTTTGTCTCTATCTCACCCGTAGTATACAAAACGGTGGCTCACCATTATCCATTCAATAATTGCTACACTCGTTGTAGTAAATTGGTTGTTATCTATTGAAAGTATATATTTATGAAAACACAACAACAGTATTGTGACTATCTATCTATCTATCTATTGCCAGACGCCTCAATCCCGTTTGGGGTGGCCACAAACAAATCGCCTCCAAGTCGCCCTGTCCCCCGCCATTTCACTGCCCTGCTCCCAACTCACACCCCCCGCTCTCATAGACCTCTCCACCCCATCCCTCCATCTCATCCTCGGCCGCCCCCTCCCTCTTCCCCCCACCACCTCACTCACATACACTCTCTTCGTCAGTCTTTCACCCTCCATCCTCACCACAAGGCCAAACCACCTCAGTGTGTTCCACAGAACGCTTCCAAACACATCCACATAATTGCTACACTCGTTGTAGTAAATAGGTTGTGTCTCTCCACGTGACTCCACAGGCTCCTCTTAAATAACTCATTTCCACTACCCTCACTCTTGACTTGTGACATTCTTTAATATTTCACGAATGCTTTACAGACTATGTTATTGTTTTTAACTGCATGCTTCTGTATGTATTCTACAATTGTAGTTTTTCCTGCACAGGCCTTATGATCGCGTAGCAGATGTCATGGGAATGACGGTGGGAGCAGTGCGTGCACTTGTACACCGCAACCCGGGTTCTCGCAGTGGTACACGAACACCACCACCTGGGACAGACACTCCCCCTGCAACACCACCAGGCACACCGACACCCACCTCCACACCACGTCTCTTTGACAATTTTGCCATTGGTGCCATACGCCGCCATGTACATGGTGAATTTGCTAAGAAACATACTTTCACCATTAGCACGTTGACAGACGACTTACGGAAAAAGGACATCATCCCTAGTGAAACCTCAGACACAGCGGTGTGGCGATTACTACACAGCATGGGGTTGCGCTATAAGACCTCACAGAGGAAAATGTACGTACGCAAGGAGTCACTTGATATTGTGTGCTGGCGCATTGGCACTCTCCGATCACTCAGGGAATATCGGAAGGAGGGGAGACGAGTGGTATACGTTGATGAGACATGGTTCACCACGAGGATGCATCCCAGCAAGGAGTGGGTGGACACCTCACAGCCTGCGACCAGTGCCGCCTACAGTCGTCAGGTCCCGCCTGGAGAGGGTGAGCGCTTTGTGGTTGTTGCTGCGGGCACAGCTGACGGTTTTGCTGACGATGCATTCTTGTGCTTCCCAGCAAAAACAAAAGTGGTGACTATCACGGCGAAATGAACAGTAATCTCTTCCTCCGCTGGCTGACGTCGCAGCTCCTTCCAGCCTTGCCTGAGCCATCAGTGCTGGTGCTTGACAATGCGCCATACCACAACCAGCTGAGTGAGGAAAGTCGCTGCCCTACCACCTCCACCATCAAAGCAGGCATCGTGGAATGGTTGACGTGCCGCCAGATACCATTCCCACCACACGCCACACGCCCTGAGTTGCTGCAGATCTGTAAGCAGAACCGGCCACAACCGCTGTACCAGATTGATGACGTCATCCGTGCATGGGGTCATGAAGTCGTCCGACTGCCACCAGCTCATCCTGAGCTCAACGCCATTGAGCAGGTCTGGGGTTCAATGAAAAAACATGTGCGTTCCTCACTGCAGCGGTTCACTCGGGCAGATCTGCAGGCCAGGATAGAGGAAGCCAAGCTTAGCGCAACAAGGGAGGTGTGGGAAGGTGCAGTGAGACGGTCCAGAGCCTTCGAGGATGAGTACTGGTGCACGGATAACATCCATAAGCGTGTAGATCCCGTAATTATCAACATCGAGAGTGATTCCGAGGATGATTTGTTCCTTGATAGTGACGAAGACTGTGAATAAACTTTCTGTAATATGTTCAGCTGTTTGCATCACTTTTCTACCTATTATGATATTTATTATGAGAGAGAGAGAGAGAGAGAGAGAGAGAGAGAGAGAGAGAGAGAGAGAGAGAGAGAGAGAGAGAATTTCATAAATCCATTACGGCCCTATTATGTTGTGTTGATTATATACCGTACCGTACTGGTTTGTAAGTTAAACTGTGTGATTTAATTTTGGATACCTTATCTTACCTGCTCGTAGTAAACACGTCGATATGGGGGGTAAAGGAATTAAGAGATCGTGATAGTAGGCACATTATATTGGGTGAATAAGGTGACGGTCATACGCTCTTTAGTCAACTCCCGTTTATATAACTTCAGGACATACAATAACAATGATTAAATGAACACAGACTCTACAAACAACAACATACTGTATTTATGATACCCGATACTAATCATTATAACATGATAGAGTGGACAGAGGGGGGGGGGGGCCACGGGAAGGCCAGCAGGAATGAGGGTTGAGGGGGGAAGTGAGGAGGGGGAGGGGGGAAATGAGGAGGGGGAAGGGAGAGGGGGGAGAGGGAGGGAGGTAGGGTGGGAGAGGAAGGGGATGAGGGGTAGCGAACGTTCGACTGTGTTGATTAGTCTGGCGACTCACGCGACTTTGCCTTTAAACGTCAAGAGTAAACGCCTTCAGTAACACCACTTGGCAATGCCGTATATTACCAAAAATTAGCGGGAGGTGTCATGTACACTGTGTCAAAGTATCATACCGATCAATTGATTAGTTTGAAAGATATTTGAGAAAAACCATGATACACGGTCCATGAAATGGATAGTAGTTGGCCAGAGAGAAGGAAGGAAGCTGTGAGGCACCATATAAGGTTGCCTAACCAGTTAAGTATAAATAATATTGCATTTACAGAACCAGTCACAAATGCACAGCCGTCTGGGCATCGGGAAAGTACTTAATATTCAGGTATCCAAGTTTCAGAACAACCTCTTAGTGGTAGCTGGTGACTATCATCCTCCACTCACTTGATGTAGTGCCGCCTCCTCCTTCTTTTACCATTATCATTCTTTTTCTGTGTCTGTCCCTTTCTCTTCCTATTTCTCCCGCCTCTCCTGTCACCTTTTAAAGCTCTTCTTTCCTAGACCGAATGAATTTTAAAAGTAAAATGAGATTATTGTTTATACTGTGGAAGCATAGATTTCTCTCTTAGAGAGTCTTTGTGTGTGTGTGTGTGTGTGTGTGTGTGTGTGTGTGTGTGTGTGTGTGTGTGTGTGTGTGTGTGTGTGTGTGTGTGTGTGTGTGTGTGTGTGTGTGTGTGTGTGTGTGTGTGTGTGTTTCATCTTTAGTACAAAGTTATGGTTGCATGAAATTCGTTGAGCCTTAGTTAAGAGGCATGAATGAGTCTCCTTGGTTACTAGTCAAATCAACCCTTCAGTCTGACTACACCTGACCACCAACCGAGTTCAGTGACGCCACAGATCGTTGTCAGGTAAAAATCGCCGTATACACCATAAACATACATTATATCCCATGCCTTAGTACACTCGCCCTCAACTCTCTCTCTCTCTCTCTCTCTCTCTCTCTCTCTCTCGCACTGGAGAGTGGAATTAACTAACCCATATGAGCAGCCACAAGCAGCACTAGAATCAGCATCAAAGCTTATTTATGTGCAGTAAAATCGTCCGTAAATCAGGCTGGCGCAATATAAGCATCTGTTAAAGCCAGCCAACGCTTCAACGATACGACCTCCAAAATAGGCAGCGGTCAATCTAAATAGGGAGTAAAGGAATCAATGGCCTATGTATACTAAAATAGTTATAGAGTAGGTATTACGAGATTAGAGTTCATTTAGTTTACTCTCTCTAGACAGACAGACAGACAGATAGATGAATAGATAGATACATAGATAGACAGATGGACAGATGAATAGACAGATATAGATACTATGTAAAATTCTGGAGTTGCTTATCACCTACTTGGGAGACAAATAATCTGAGCACATTAGCACACCTGGAGGTTAATCAGGAACCGGTCCAACGATCATGCCAGGAGTGAGAGGGAGTGGTGATGGGGGGAGGTGTGAGAGTGATGGAGGGGGAGGGAGTAGGTGTGAGTGACAGACGGGGAGGAGGCACGTATAGGAGTGATGGAGTGAGAGGTGGCAGGTGTGCGAGTGATGGTGGGGGAGAAGGCAGGTGTGGGAGTGATGGAAAGAGAGAAGGAGAAAGAGAGGGAGAAGGTAGGGGGAGAAGGCAAGTGTGAGAGTGACGGAGGAAGAGGAAGCATGTGCGAGTGTAACGGAGGTAAAAATATTAGGATGTTGAGAGAGACAGAGAAGAATTGGAAGTGATGGTTCAGAAAGGGAATTAGGTAGAGGTGTAATGAAAAGCACACATTAATACGTAAATCTTTTCACTGCTATTACGTCTTTTTTATTTAATTATCGTTACAGCTACACAATATATTTATTTTAGAAGAATCCTAACATAGTAACGTGATTAATTACAACCTCTGTTTAACTCCTTCACTACCAGAGATTGATTTAGTAGATTAGGTTAGACCAGGTTAGACTAGGTTAGGTCAGGGCATATACGAAGAAGCTATGAAACTGGCCCAGGGAGTTAGGAGTTTATGGTGAATGAAAGAGATATCAGGCTCAGCTAAGGGTAAGTCAGACCACGTAAGACGGGACTATGATGCCTGGTAGAGAGTGAGACTATGTAAAGAAGAATATGGAATGAATATTAGATTAAGTTAGGCTAAGTCAGGTTAGGTTGAATCACGCTAAGTCAGAACGCGTACAAAAAAGAACTGTGAAACTGACCAGGGCGCGAAACAGATCGAAAAAGAGAGTAAGGAGTGGAGGGATGGATGTTGGGGTGTGAGAATGGGGAGGGAGGGGAGACCGGAGTGCAGATTATGGCAGGAGAGGGAAGAACAGAAGAGGAGGGAAGGGCAGTTATGTCAGGCAAGATCCGGGTGTGGTGGGACACAGGTGCATACGTCTTCCCTATCAGCATCACCAGATTCTGTCTCCCTATCTCTCTGTCTTGATATCTATGCCTCACTATTTTCCTATCTCTGTCTCGTTATCTTCCTACTAAAACAACCAGCTAGCCTCTCTATCTCTCTATCTCCCTAGCAGAACCAACTTCCGTCTCCCTATCTCTCTGTCATTATCTCCCTCCCACTACAATCATCTTCCCTAACTCCATCTCCCTACCGTCACCACCAGCTTTCCTGTCTCCCTATCTCTCTATCTCCTTACCAGCATCACCATCTTCCTTATCTGTCTCCCAACTAGCATCACCAGCATCCCTATCAATCCATCTATTCCCTATCAGCATAACCAGCTTGCCTATCATTCTACCAGCACCATCATGTTCCTTATCTCCCTGTCTCTCTCTCTACCATTCTGACCTTTCCAACACCACTACCACTATTTTTACTTATTTCCAAATCTTCAGCATCCGTCCTACGTTTAAACCAAATAATGCTTAGAGCGTTAGCAATTTTCGTAGCTACAACACTGAGGAAAGTTCACCAACACTTCTTTGCTGGCTGTGACAATCTTAAGTGTTAACTAAACCATATAAGTGTCACATATTGCAAGTGCCAGATATTGTTCTCTAGGCTACAAGTGTCAGATGGTGCTACCGAGGCTAAAGTGCTCTCAGGTCATGTCTTAAAGTGTCAGATATTGAGTTAAGGTGTCATAATATCGCCACACGTGTCAGATATTGCTCTCTAGGCTACAAGTGCCAGACGCTGCTACCCAGGCTACACTTAGTCTCTGGTGGTGTAGGGGTTAAAGTGTCACATATTTCCCCTTGCCAAATATAAACACCGTAAATCTGATAGTGATTCATGGCAGGTGTAACTCAGTGTGGTGTGAATAAGACTTGATGAATGTCTCGCGAGATAAGGCCATCCCAACTACACGAACCTGCCCTACAAGGAATACTAACTATACTGACGGCATGTCCAAAACTTGGGGCTCGTAACATCTCTCCGTTAGCGATTTACCTTGTCTACTACACCCATAATCTATAGGCTACTAACAACACTGATGGCCTGTTCAAACTGAGCTCGTATTCTCGGTGACAGATTTTGTTACGTATTGCACCAAGGAAAATGTGGACAAAGTTGTTGTTGTTGTTGCTGCTGCTGCTGCTGCAATCCCAGGCTGCCTGGCCGAGCAGACCCGTGGGCCACAGGTAAGCCACTGCTTCTGCGGGGACGTCCTACAAGAATAGTACAGCAAATACAACGTCCCCTTGTGGCAGACAGCGCCGGACCAGGGTCCTCCCCACGGTGAAATGCAGGGAAGTATGGGGAGGCTTGGCTCCTGGGTGGACGCTGCAGCTGCTCCATTCAGGGTGCACAAAGCCACTACCAGAGGAAAAGTGGCAAGAAAGGAGAGAGAGCAAAAAAGTGGGTAGGGATATTAAAATGTGTTTAGACAGGTGGGCACAGGTGGTGAGATGGGCAGGGCAGCCAAATGATCATATTAGCGTGGAGGTAAATCAGGTGCATTGGCCAGCTGGGAATCGAAGGAGAAAGGAGAGAGAGTGGAGAGTGTAGGACTAGAACTGCAGGTGTCTGAGAAGGGAATGTGTTTTATTTTTTTACAGATTTACGTAGTGAGTGAGTGAGTTAGCCACTTGTCTATTACTTTATATATTTATCTATTTAATCATTTATTTAATTTATTCATTTATTTATTCGTTTATTTGCGGGTTGTCAAGTAATGTGTAGTGGGACTGACAGGATGATTTAAAGGCGCAGTGAGCTGAGATTGGATTAAATAAAAAACAATTCAATAAAAACAAAAGTATCTGATGAGGAAATTTCAGGACCCTTCAGTTAATGCTCTTGGTGTGGTGTGGTGTGGTGTGGTGTGGTGTGGTGTGGTGTGGTGTGGTGTGCTTTGCTGTGCTGTGGTGTGCTGTGCTGTGGTGGAGTGCTGTGGAAGGGCAGAATGGTATGGTGTGGCATGGTAGGGAATAGTATGGCGTGCAGTGGTGCGGCCCCGCTGATGTCGTTATAATGCTGTGGTGAAGTGATGTGGTGTGATGTGGTAGGGTAGAATGGTATGGTGTGGTGTGGTGTGGTATGGTGTGGTATGGTATGGTATAGTGTGCAGTGGTGTGGCTCCGCTGATGTCGCTATAGTGCATTGGAGTGATGCACCTCGGGTCCTAAAATGATTAATGACAGACAGACAGACAGACAGAGTCGTTCCCTGAAGCTACTACACCTAAAAACTGTATATATAAAAGTGGCAGGACTATCAGCTACGTGCCCAGTAATATGGACTACACATCATTCACATACAATTCAGTTTGATCACTATTACATATACACTATCAAATTAGCCATACCCATATCAAAGCAGTTTCTACTAACGGTTTTAAATAGGACGCTAACTGAGATATAATAATAATAATAATAATAATAGGCTTACTACTCCACTGCGTCTACTTCACACTAAGGACAAAAGTTAGCCTATTGTTCCACCGCCCCTACTCACACTTGGGCCTGTCCGCTGCTTTCCACCCTGACGCATCGTATCAAGGAGAATCATGTATGGGTCCCCTAACTAGTGAACCAGATTCCAACCCTTCCAGCCCACTGAATGTTACTGATTAGCTTAGCAGGACATTACTAGGCCTTGACACAGTTTGAAGACAGTAGGGAATATTTAACCTGGTGATATTTCCGACCTTTGCAAGCTATTTCCCGTAACCTAGTGGCAGAGTTAATGATACGGCTTCTCATTCCTTCCATAGCAGTTTTTCGTGACTAGCATCACATCCTAGTGTTAATCTCTTCTCATAGCTCAGCATTCAGGGTGATGATGGCACTTCTACGCCTAGTTGGAGTGAACAGTGCATTGTGAAGCCGACAGTACAATATAAATCAGAAAACACTATGAGGGCACACGCCTTGACCAACGACAAATAAAATTACTATTTACTCCAGACTCCAGACTCGGATCCACCTCAAAACTGAAACAACTCTTTCTTGCTCCTTTGTCCACCTGTCCGCTAGATCTTTATTAAAATCCGATGCCAACTTTTTGACTGATACGGATGAAAACGGCCTTCCGACACCGTTAGCGAAGGTAATGACACTACAGCTGTAAACATAGAGAAAAAACTGCATCTGTCTTAAAGGAAATCTAGGCAAATGACTAACACAAATGCAAACGTAGATAAGAAATGCTGCACCTGTCTAAAGAAAACTGAGGCACAAGAAAAATGTAGCTGCAAACGAGGTAAGAAATACTGCATCTGTCCTAAGGAAATCGAGGCACAAGAGGAGATAAAAACCACATTACCAGATATATTTACAACCGCGAGCAAAAACCGCACCAAGACTACATAGCAAGATAGCGAGACTGGCCATACGGGGCGATCTGAATACTGTACTACCCTTGATATCATCTGGACCCCCTCTGACGGCAGTAAATATGGAGTACCTAAGGAATCAACCACAAGGCCAGCTGAGGGAAAGGAACTGCACCCATTTTGATGATAAGCAAGGTGCGTGGCGTGTAAGAGGACTGCCAGGCCTTTGGGAACGGGCTGTCAAGTCTACTCACAGAGTATATGTATATAGATTACCGGTGTGTGTGTGTGTGTGTGTGTGTGTGTGTGTGTGTGTGTGTGTGTGTGTGTGTGCAGAAATCTCAAAATGAATTAATCTTGAAATTTGGCGTTTTGTTTTTCTCCAATTTATTTGAAAGGCACGGATTTTCATGGATCTAGGGATAATACTCTGCTTTCTTCCTTTTCTGGCATTAAATTTAAAAAAAAATGATATCGTATGCCACTTAAGATCAAGAAAATTTACGAATATGGACTCAGACTTCATTTCGTACGTGAACATCGGTCAAGGGAAAGTTATGGGGTTGTTTTTATACTACGTTGTCCCTGATACCATCATACTGCGACC
Source organism: Coenobita brevimanus (assembly GCF_032717465.1). Classification (NCBI taxonomy): domain Eukaryota; kingdom Metazoa; phylum Arthropoda; class Malacostraca; order Decapoda; family Coenobitidae; genus Coenobita; species Coenobita brevimanus. Next base: position 51,292 of record NW_027643574.1, read on the forward strand.
ACCCTCACTGAATAACTAATGTGATGGTGATGCTGAGGCCATGGCAAGCTACTGGACCCTACATAAAGTTCGTAGTGTGGACACCCCTATTGAAAAATTAATGTGATGATGGTACTGGTGTCATGGCAAGCTACTGGACCCTACATAAAGTTCGTAGTGTGGACACCCTTACTGAAAAATTAATGTGATGGTGGTTCTGGTGTCATGGCAAGCGACTGGGCCCTATAAAGTTATTACTGCGATCACCTTCACTGAATATATAACTAATGTAACGGTGGTACTAGCGCCATGGCAAGCTACTGGACCCTACATAAAGTTAGTAGTGTGGACACACTTATTGGAAAATTAATGTGATGATGGTACTGGCGCCATGGCAAGCTACTGGGCTCTATAACGTTACTGCTATGGCCACCTTCACTGAATAGCTACTGTGATGTCAGTGCTGCGCCCATGGCAAGCTACTGAATCTTATATAAAGCTATTACTGTGGCCATCCTAGCTGAATAATTAATGCGATGGTGGTACTGGCGTCATAGCAAGCTACTAAGCTCTATACAAAGCGTCTCAAGCATAAAAATAACTGACTAGATGAACCAAGATACATGTGATAACAGAGAAATGATGCCCTGTCACAAGAGAAGAAAGATCTCATGATATTGTGTTATTTGTGTACAGTCGGATGAACCAAATATAGATGTTTTTAAAGATGATAATGCTTTCGCTTACGAGAGAGAGAGAGAGAGAGAGAGAGAGAGAGAGAGAGAGAGAGAGAGAGAGAGAGAGAGAGAGAGAGAGAGAGAGAGAGAGAGAGAGAGAGAGAGGTCCATGACTCCGGTTTTGTATGAATGTATTATATGAAAAAAATACATATTATGTTTATATAAAGTATGAAGGAAAATACTGATATGTACTAGAGATAATAAACTGCCAAGGAAAAGGAGATAAGAGTCCTCCAAACCCCAAATACAAACTATCATCACTGAGACAAAAACCATTCCCCCCACAGAAATTACCTGAGCCAGCTTTGCAAGGGACCTGTTCAAACCTCCTTTCTAAACCACTATGACTACCCCTTTTCCTCTAAGTTGGCCTAAAATTGCCATCTCTCCGCTTTGAATGCTGAGCTGTAACAGTACACACTAAAATGGGAAGCTAGTCAAGAAGAAGTGCTGTGGAAACCTGTAGTGCCACAGTACTGTCCTTTCCCTTCACTTACCTACGTTAAGCTGCAAAAGGACGAAAATCTGGGCCAAGTTAAGGTGAAAAGAGTACAGTTTTCAACATGTGGCCACGATGCTACTCTGTCCTTGTGCGTCAGTGTGGGAAGGGTGGATGGAGAGACATGCAAGCACGCACACACGCATCCTGACATGCATATTAACACACACACACACACACACACACACACACACACACACACACACACACAGGACATGGCTCAGATAGACGCTGCTAGTGAGTCATAGGGCGTGGTCTTGTTAGCTAAGCAGGCCTTGTAACTTTTCCTAAGCTGTTTCTTTGCATATGGGAGATTAATATTCTCTTGGATCGATAGAGAGAGAGAGAGAGAGAGGGGTACTGGGGATAAATATGCATAGTAAAGAGCACCATAAATCCTCCTATAGTGGGTTTACTCGAAGCTGACAAACACCCGCCACCCCTTTCTACCAAGTGCAGTCAGACTTGAAAGCAAACTCGACTAGTAACCAAGGAGACTCATTCCTACCTCACAACTACAACTCAACGACTATCTGTCATCACTTATCCTTAATAGATCTCTTTGCATAGGGCCTTGATATTCTGTGTGCCATTCATGCAGTTTACATCATGTCTGTGGCCCAGAAGGTGAGTCTACACGTGGTGGCGCTGTGCATCCTGGGCGGTGCAGATGTGTCGCACACCCGGGAGCCATACTGTATATCCCCATATTTCCCTACACCTCGCCGTGGGAAGGAACCTGGACCGAACCTGTTGAGGCGCTGTCTAGCACAAGAGGGCAACGAATCCCAATACTTGTAGGACAGCCCCTCAAACGTAGATGCCTGCCTGTGGCCGACGCGTCTGCTCGGCCAGGCAGACCCTAGTTTAGCACCAACATCAGTATCAACAAGAACGACCATAATCATAGGCTACAGTACCAAGAATCTTTTACAATATCTTCATGAACAGACCTCAACAAAGAACAAGTCTCTGTTAGCCCCCTTGGAGTTACCATCAATTCAACAATAATAGTCTGTCTTTAAGTATCTGTAATCTCATGACCACGCCTCATAAGACTTCCTCTGACAACCAAAATTAAATCCTTAAATGCAATTATAGGTTTAATCGAGGTTTTGGTACGTGTGAATGTGTGTGTGTGTGTGTGTGTGTGTGTGTGTGTGTGTGTGTGTGAGAGAGAGAGAGAGAGAGAGAGAGAGAGAGAGAGAGAGAGAGAGAGAGACACACACACACACACACACACACACACAAAAGGTATATTTCATGACGTATGCACAACACAAGCACCAACGCGGCGCCACACACACACGTCATAGATTCTGCCTCACACACACACACACACACACACACACACACACACACACACACACACACAAGGACAGGATACTCTTCTTAAGTGGGCGAATCGAATGAGAACACGATACTTGTAAAATTGCCCTGCCTTGAGGAACACCAAAACATTGTCAACTTTCCATCTATTGAACTCTTTTTTATTTTTATTTTTTCCACAGAGCCAAATATTCCCGAAAAACGCCAAAACTTTTCCGCTAGGCAAGAAAACAGCACCATTATTTTTTCTCTCCTCAGCTGTTGTGCCGATCATGGCTTGTCGTGGTTTTTTTAAACTGTGGTGAAAGCTGTTTTCCAGTGGTACCAGATACTTGCCAAAACAACGACAAATGCTGCTATAAAAAAAGGGCCACAAATTTACCCTTGCCCTCTCGGATGTGTTCTACACCTAGTGAGTGGACACTTATTACTTGATCATGCTATCTCAGTATCTCTCCTGTAACACCTTTTATAGCTCCAGCCAGATGAGAAAAGTCGACTTTTTTGCCTTGCAACAGGTTGACGTCATCATCAAGAACGAACACAAGCAACAGCGGACTCTTATCATCAGTATTTCTGGCCAGTACTGGCAAAATCAAAGTGGTTCCGTGCTAGTCTCACCGTTCCCATTATCACCCAAGGACAACACTAGCACAGTACCTTGCTTTAAGCTCACATCATCAGTATACTACAGGAAGGTCAAAATCTCAGAGTGGTATGGTACAGTACAGTACAGCAAAAGTTCGCCGACGCTCTCTACCGATTGTGGCAAAGTGGGGCGTTACATGAACTATTTCTATGTGATAGCAATATGAAGTACACAAGAAAAGAGTATGGGAAGGAAGGATATTCCCTGTCTCTGGGGAGGAAAGAGAAATACGCAAGATACGACGCAATGCTGGCTGAGAAATTCCAATGAACTCTTGGTCATGGCTGTGCGGAATCAAATCATCAGTCATTATCATCATCATACACACGACCAGATTAAAGTGCTATGGCCAAATACCTTGCAACTAGCTATGGGTCGACTTAATACCACATTGCTATAGGTCCACATCATCATTATATCATCATCATCATCATCATCACCATCATCATACCATCATCGACAATTTCAAAGCACACTACCTTGCAATTGGCTGTGGGTCGAGTTGAGACCACTTGTCAATGGGGTCAGCGTTGATTAGCCTGGCCAGAGCCGCCTCCGTCAGTGTCACCAGCCCAGTCTCGGGGTCGGCGCTCCACTGGCCTGCCTGTAGACCCAGGCCACCGCCACCATCTCCCTCAGTCTTACCTCCGTCGCCAAGTCTCATCTCTTCCACCATCATCCTTGGACTTGAACCTCCTCTATTTGGAAGGTTCTCTGCTACCTTCTCAACCAGCTTGAAGGCTTGTACTCTTGTCGTAGCGAAAAAAATTGTGTCTTGTCCTTATATCTGCCTGAATCGTATTAATCCTTTCAGGTGAACCTCCTGTGTCTTGAAGGTTCTCTGCAACTTTCTCAACCAGCCTAAAGATGCTTCGTTGTAAAGAAATATACTAATGGAGTTTTAGTTACTTCTGCCGGAATGGTATCACACAATCGTCCTAAGCACTGATGTCGTCCCTCATTATCACGGAGCTAACAGGATCATCGACACTCAGAAAATGTTAGGTAAATTCACTGTTCTATTCCAGAAAAATACACTGCATGTAAACCATAAGGCTTTGAGCTGGGACCTCTGCAGGAGGGAAGGGGACTGGGTGAGACTTCTTCAGGGGGGTGAAGGAGGTTTTGAGACTTCTGGAGGAGGAGTAGGCCACTGAATGAGACTTGTAGGTGCTCAAGGAAGCTTTTGAGACTTTTGCAGGAGGGGAAAAATACTGCTGTAGGTGCTCAAGGAGGCTTTTGAGACTTGTGAACGAGGGGAAGGAGGCTTCGAGGTGAGACTTCTGCAGGAGAGTAAGGAACCGAACCACTAACACAGCCGCGACACTCTGTCCCTGGAGGGAGTGACAGGGGCGTCCGTCCTCTCTTAGCTCACTCGCGGTCCACACTGACTCCATTCACCACTGCGCTCCCTCGGCCCTCTCTCTAGACTTGGAGAATTGACGGCTAGGATGCTGGGTCGACATACATTTATAATCATTCTTTTGCCTTATCAACGTTCTCTGTCTCAACCAGAGTTTAGGACTGCTTACTTAATCCTTTGTCTTCACTTATATAACCACCAAACGTTTCACAATAAGGCAAGTTAATATTAAAAAGGAAAAACATAAAACTAACACATAAAGGTGGGTTTAGCTGAGCTTGAGAATAAATTGGTTTGGGGATAAATAATTACACTGAGAAAGAGTGTCTGAGAAAGAGGTGGATCTGATTAGTATGGTAATAATGAGACAGCTTTGGGGTAGTCTATGGATAATTAAGATAGAAGATAAATAATAACTAAGAGAATAAATAGGAACTTCGATAATTATATGGTAAATGGGGGGTTTGTCTTAATATGGAAATAAATAAACAGGTTTGTGGGTTGGAGAAACAGAGGGCAGGACACACCAAACAAAACCTTGCTAGTTTTATCACGGGGTTCATCTCATCACTAAATAGCCTTAAACATGTCTCCCTAGCCTTTGTGTGTGTGTGTGTGTGTGTGTGTGTGTGTGTGTAGACAGGTAGGTAGGTAGGTAGGAAGGAAGACAGGCAGGCACGCAGGGACACACAGGTAAGTGGGTAGGTAATTAGGTAGGCAGACAGGCAGGCACACAGGCAGGTAAGCAGGTAGGCAAGTTAGTCCATCCTAAACCTAAACTGAATCGTTTAAATGTAATCTCTTCGAAAGGACTAAGAATTATGACCAAGGCGCCTGATACACTGTTGGTAACGAGTACTGTGCCATCTCAAGTCAGTCACGAGGCTATAAAAATATCACCCAATTCTCCTCTCAGCAACATACAGGGGAAGAGGCTTGATAACTGGGCACTGGTCGAGGGAGCTAGTGATTTGAGGTGCCAGTCATCGGTGTTGGTTAGCGATGTTACGGGAGCTAGTTTGGTGATGAAGCAGAACTGCCTCAAGAACACGAACACGATAACGAACACACACACACACACACACACACACACACACACACACACACACACACACACACACACACACACACACACACACAAGATAACCTCAGATGTGTCCTTTCCATATGCCTACAGACTTATGCCTCACCCTTTATAATGAGGAGGACCATAAGTCGAAGAGGCTGTGTATTTCAAGTGTACAATTTTCCTGCTTGGAATGATTATAACCACTGATGCTACCGGCTCTAAGTACAGGCTTGCGAGGATCCTAAGTGATTTGCCTGATAAGGGAAATTACAATGAGGAAAAGAATTAATGAAGGTAGGAGTGTGGAGGATATAAATGGGGGAAAGAATAAATGAAAGTAGGGAAAAGGAAAATATAAAAATAAAAATATAAACTGAGATGACATGAGAGAAAAGTGATACCATGCCTTTTGCTGATAGGAAATTCCAGCACCTTATTACATGGACTGAGGTAGCGAAAGGGAACTGGTCAAAGTTTTCCATTTTCTACTTACAAAATGCTGCGGTAAAGGACGCACGCACGCACACACTCACTTACCCACTCTCTCTCAAAAGAAAAAAAAAAGATGCACAATTAACTTATATGTCATGCCAGAACACAGAATGTATTGTATCACCGAAAAGTCAAGAACGGTAGATTTTACAGCCAATAAACTGGAAGGGAAGTCTCAAAGAAATCGTTTTATTGCCCAGACGAAACACCTACAGCTTTTGATTGTGCCTTGAGGACCCGAGACCAATTTAAGAGACCGAGGTGGACCAGAATACTAAGAAAGTGTATCGCCTTTAATATGAGAGACTTTGGAGACGAGAGAAGTAGGAGAGGGCTTGAGATGAGAGGATTACTATTTCAATACGAGAGGCCTTTGGATAGGAGTGAAGCAAGACAAGGAAACTTCAGGTCAGAAAATTATCTATTTCAATACGAGAAACTGTGGAGAGGAGTGAAGTTAGAGAGGAAGGGTTGAGGTGAGGAAAGGGGGCGTGAGTTGCAGAGAAGGTCGCCATATGGAGGAGGAAAGGGTGACATGGAGGTGATTCATTTGTGGTCACCCCTGACGGGATTAAGGCATCTGGTGACAGACAGGTAGACAGTTAGATTGATTGTCTGACTGACTGAATGATTGATAAGTGAAGTTTGTATGGAAGACGTAAATTTGGACCAGCTTAAAGTGAGTGTACAGTAGAAATGGATGGTCGAAGTAGGTATACAGGACAAAAATCTACCAAGTGAAGGTGAAGGTATTACAGAAATGGGTGGCAGATGTATGTATGAAGGACGAGAAAATGGACCAGGAGATATATGTATGAAGGACGAAAATAATGGGCCAGGTTATTGTGAAAGACCTATAATTATCACAGTATAAAAAACAAGGAATCAATAAGCTTCAAGTACTGAGATACAAGTCCTTCAAGTCTAGAGAGAAGCCATAAACCACACACAGAGGCCAATTAAGGAAACTCGCCAATGAACGAGCAAGATGATGACCATAACCATTTTCGTAATAACTTTCCTTATATATCTTGCACGTAGGTGGGTTTGTACAACTTTAAGATGTGGAAACTGATTAGCTTGCGTGTAGATGTATGTAGGGGGGGGGGTGCGTTGTTGTTATTGAGATTCGTCCATTTTATTATGATAATGGACCCGGGCTCAGGGTGGAGAGCCCGCCAGAGTTATCAGAGATAGGCATTGGAGCAGCCTCTACGAGCAACTGCTGGGGCTGGTTAGTTTGGAAAACAAGGATACGTCTGTCTGTTTTAGACGGCCTAGGAGAATGTCGGGATTAAAGGCCGACTTTACGATGTTCGAAATTTCTGCCTTGCTGAGGGTGTCGTTATAGCTGAGGTCAGGTTCAGAAGCGTGTGGAGTAGTGCCTTCAGGATCTATCTCGGCAAGTGGCGGTGGTTTAGGCTGTTTCTTCCTCTACCTCTTCTTGTTCGATGTCGGTGGTGGGGAGGGAGAGGTACATGCCTCCTCGGTGGCCTGGAGGTTCACGACAGCATCAGGTGGTAAGGGGGAGGTGTGGTCGCTTTCTTCCTGTATGATGGAAAAGACAGGAGAGGCGACCCTTCCCTCAGCTGCTGACGGCGGGCGGTGATCATCGGCGGTTTCGATGTCCATGGGCGGGGCAGAGGTAGAGCAGGAGGCGGCAGTTGCCCTGTTTAGGGAAGCGTCGAGCTGCAGCCTTTTCCGCGGTGTTGTGCGGGGTCTAGGAGTCTGCAGCGTTGTGGTGTGACGCTCCTGACACGGGAATGGCCGTGCATCACGAGCGAAGCTCTGAGGGATGACAAGGCGTGGCAGCCCGTTCTTCTCAAAGATTTGAGGGAGTAGAACGAGCATAGCTGCCTTGTCATCGCCACAGAAAGCCTTCGCCGTCGCGATGCACATGGCGACAATGGTGTCCACATCCCCAGGACATCGGGGATCCCCAGGCCGCCGCCCCTGGGCCGTGGGGCGCCGCTGTGCATAGGCAGAGCCTTGCACAGCTGCACCCCCCGGTCCAGTGACGTGTATAGCCTCGGGACCCTTCGGTGTCTGGAGAATGTGGAACTCCACTGTCTCACCCTGGCGTAACAAGGGTGAGTGGCGCCGAGAAGAGGTAGCAGCGATCCCAGAGCGATGTACAAATACATCGGCGCCAGAATCCTGGCGCCGGATGAATCCGTACTTCGCCTTGATGCTGTACCACTTCACGGTGCCAGTGATGGTGGTGGTCTGCTCTTCTCCCTCAGGCTCAGCTGCCAGGTCAGCCCCCCTCAACGGGTCGCGAGCTGTGGCACAAGTAGAGGCCATGCTGGAGAGAGGAGGAGATGTTGCTGCTACCGCTGCTGGACGCGAATGAGTAAGGCAGAGATCTATCTATTTATATACCTAGGCTGCTTCCCCCAAGGAAAGGGAGGTAGCCGAGACAGGACGACACACTCCCCATTAACTCATCCATTCAAACACATTCATTCGCATCTTAGCCCCAAGGCAGAGATACAAAGGTTAATACATGATACAGTAATTCCTGTTACTTTTCAGCAATATAAAAACAATAAGTACAAAGACGACGAGATTAATACAAAATAAATGAAGAATAAAGAACAATTATTAACACTACACCGACGCTTCCATCTCGTAAGCAGTGGTGCCCTCCCCCCTCCCACCTCAATGCCCTCCCCTCTAGCTCACACCCCAACTGTGTATTTCTCCTAACGCTTTCTGTCACATCCATATCCACACCACAACGCTCCTGTACTTCCTCATTTGTCAGTGCGAGACTGGTGTGCATTGATACGCTGTGGATAACCACACAGCTAGGCACCGCGGAGCTGGGCGGCACACGTCAACACTACCACCTAACATTGGGGTAACTAAGGCGGTAACCGTTGGTATGGCGGCGATATGTGAATGTAGAGGTAGACGGCCTGGCGCCATGACCTAAGCGAAGCAGATGTACACTACACCATCCCAAGAGCGACACTGAGGGTCGCTGACTGGGCATAGGGGTTTTAAATGGGTTGAGGCAGACAGGTAGACGCCGCATTGGGGGCGGGGCTTGCAATAAAGAAAATTCCCACAAAATGTAGGGGACCCTTATGTAACTTCGACGAATCTTTATACCGTCCATTGTCGTTTCGTTTTTATTTTCTCTCTCTCTCTCTCTTGTTCTTACGTTGCCTCATGTTCAAAGGTACTTTTATTTCTTAATGGCGGTGGTCTAATATGAATTTCCATGTGGCTCTATATGTGGACACTCAGTGGATTGTGTTTTCCATTCTTTCCAGCTAATCTACAGTTTATCACATCTTACCTGGCTTATTTCCCAGCGATATCTATACTGCATTCGGATTCTACACTAAGTTATTGGCTGCTTAATCAGTTGCTTTGTACTGTGATCGTATCGTATCATTTATAAAAGCTCCAATAAGCTTCATGCGTCGGTCTTAGTCACATGATGGCTCTCCACGCTGCTTGATCTCTGGCAGCCTCCCTATTCAGTCCCTTATCCCTGAGGTCACACTCTATGACCTCGTTTCAGGTCTTTTTCGGTCTGCCTCTCGCAACCCTACCCCCGACGTTCACACTTCTTACTGTAGATCCATAATATCTGAATGTTTCTTGTCTGCTTCTTACCATTTGTAGAGGTTCCCTGTACGGTGTGTGTGTGTGTGTGTGTGTGTGTGTGTGTGTGTGTGTGTGTGTGTGTGCGCGCGCGCGAAGTGAAAACACGAGTACGAGGACAAGGATGGCGTTGGTAATGAATGGTGATGGATGGAATATCTCAATTTTGTTGTATGCTGATGATGCATGGTGTGGCATGAAAATGAAAAGTCAAGAGTGAGAGCAGTGGAGATGGGACTGCTGAGGAATGTATGTGGAGTACAGAGAGTGGATAGGATACGAAATAACGATTCGCGGAAGATGTGGAGTGAGGAAGTCGGTGGACACCAGAATCGAAGAGAGTGTACTGAGATGGTATGGTCATGTGGAGAGAATGGATAACAATAGAGTAGTGAAAAAGGTATATCTGAGCGAATTTGATGGAGGGAGGAGGAGAGGTAGGCAAAGGAGAAGGTTGAGAGATATGGTGGATGAGTGTGCTGGGATGAGAGGTATGGAAGTCGGTGAGCCTGGCTGGATGAATGTTGTGAGAAGTGCATAACCAGGAATTTGGCACCCCATTTTAACGTGACAGCGTTCTAATTGACTGTATCAGATAGGTATATGAGAAGCTACAGAACGTGGTGAAAGTTTTTTTGGTTTATCTGATGGAGCCAGGATTCCGGGGGCTTGACTAATGAGTGAATGGAAGCGTGGTCCATTGAACTGGGCAAACTTAGGTTGTCTGGACGTTGCTACTTCTCACCCTGCCGTAGGGTGGTAAAGGAGGTCTGGATGATGATGATGATGATGATGATGATAATGATGATGATGATTATTATTATCATTATTATTATGTGGAAATTGTGAGGCGTGAACGGACTGAACTTTCTGGTGAGTCTTTTGAGTGTGTGGAAGAGTTTTGTTATCTAGTTTGGTGATGAAGCAGAACTGCCTCAAGAACACGAACACGATAAAGAACACACACACACACACACACACACACACACACACACACACACACACACACACAGGATAACCTCAGATGTGTCCTTTCCATATGCCTACAGACTTATGCCTCACCCTTTACAATGAGGAGGACCTTAAGTCGAAGAGGCTGTGTATATCAAGTGTACAATTTTCCTGCTTGGAATGATTATAACCACTGATGCTACCGGCTCTAAGTACAGGCTTGCGAGGATCCTAAGTGATTTGCATGATAAGGGAAATTACAATGAGGAAAAGAATTAATGAAGGTAGGAGTGTGGAGGATATAAATGGGGGAAAGAATAAATGAAAGTGGGGAAAAGGAAAATATAAAAATAAAAATATAAACTGAGATGACATGAGAGAAAAGTGATACCATGCCTTTTGCTGATAGGAAATTCCAGCACCTTATTACATGGACTGAGGTAGCGAAAGGGAACTGGTCAAAGTTTTCCATTTTCTACTTACAAAATGCTGCGGTAAAGGACGCACGCACGCACACACTCACTTACCCACTCTCTCTCAAAAGAAAAAAAAAAGATGCACAATTAACTTATATGTCATGCCAGAACACAGAAATGTATTGTATCACCGAAAACTCAAGAACGGTAGATTTTACAGCCAATAAACTGGAAGGGAAGTCTCAAAGAAATCGTTTTATTGCCCAGACGAAACACCTACAGCTTTTGATTGTGCCTTGAGGACCCGAGACCAATTTAAGAGACCGAGGTGGACCAGAATACTAAGAAAGTGTATCGCCTTTAATATGAGAGACTTTGGAGACGAGAGAAGTAGGAGAGGGCTTGAGATGAGAGGATTACTATTTCAATACGAGAGGCCTTTGGATAGGAGTGAAGCAAGACAAGGAAACTTCAGGTCAGAAAATTATCTATTTCAATACGAGAAACTGTGGAGGGGAGTGAAGTTAGAGAGGAAGGGTTGAGGTGAGGAAAGGGGGCGTGAGTTGCAGAGAAGGTCGCCATATGGAGGAGGAAAGGGTGACATGGAGGTGATTCATTTGTGGTCACCCCTGACGGGATTAAGGCATCTGGCGATAGACAGGTAGACAGTTAGACTGATTGACTGACTAACTGATTGATTGATAAGTGAAGTTTGTATGGAAGACGTAAATTTGGACCAGCTTAAAGTGTGTACAGTAGAAATGGATGGTCGAAGTAGGTATACAGGACAAAAATCTACCAAGTGAAGGTGAAGGTATTACAGAAATGGGTGGCAGATGTATGTATGAAGGACGAGAAAATGGACCAGGAGATATATGTATGAAGGACGAAAATAATGGGCCAGGTTATTGTGAAAGACCTATAATTATCACAGTATAAAAAACAAGGAATCAATAAGCTTCAAGTACTGAGATACAAGTCCTTCAAGTCTAGAGAGAAGCCATAAACCACACACAGAGGCCAATTAAGGAAACTCGCCAATGAACGAGCAAGATGATGACCATAACCATTTTCGTAATAACTTTCCTTGTATATCTTGCACGTAGGTGGGTTTGTACAACTTTAAGATGTGGAAACTGATTAGCTTGCGTGTAGATGTATGTAGGGGGGGGGGGTGCGTTGTTGTTATTGAGATTCGTCCATTTTATTATGAAAATGGACCCGGGCTCAGGGTGGAGAGCCCGCCAGAGTTATCAGAGATAGGCATTGGAGCAGCTTCTACGAGCGACTGCTGGGGCTGGTTAGTTTGGAAAACAAGGATACGTCTGTCTGTTTTAGACGGCCTAGGAGACTGTCGGGATTAAAGGCCGACTTTACGATGTTCGAAATTTCTGCCTTGCTGAGGGTGTCGTTATAGCTGAGGTCAGGTTCAGAAGCGTGTGGAGTAGTGCCTTCAGGATCTATCTCGGCAGGTGGCGGTGGTTTAGGCTGTTTCTTCCTCTACCTCTTCTTGTTCGATGTCGGTGGTGGGGAGGGAGAGGTACATGCCTCCTCGGTGGCCTGGAGGTTCACGACAGCATCAGGTGGTAAGGGGGAGGTGTGGTCGCTTTCTTCCTGTATGATGGAAAAGACAGGAGAGGCGACCCTTCCCTCAGCTGCTGACGGCGGGCGGTGATCATCGGCGGTTTCGATGTCCATGGGCGGGGCAGAGGTAGAGCAGGAGGCGGCAGTTGCCCTGTTTAGGGAAGCGTCGAGCTGCAGCCTTTTCCGCGGTGTTGTGCGGGGTCTAGGAGGCTGCAGCGTTGTGGTGTGACGCTCCTGACGCGGGAATGGCCGTGCATCACGAGCGAAGCTCTGAGGGATGACAAGGCGTGGCAGCCCGTTCTTCTCAAAGATTTGAGGGAGTAGAACGAGCATAGCTGCCTTGTCATCGCCACAGAAAGCCTTCGCCGTCGCGATGCACATGGCGACAATGGTGTCCACATCCCCAGGACATCGGGGATCCCCAGGCCGCCGTCCCTGGGCCGTGGGGCGCCGCTGTGCATAGGCAGAGCCTTGCACAGCTGCACCCCCCGGTCCAGTGACGTGTATAGCCTCGGGACCCTTCGGTGTCTGGAGAATGTGGAACTCCACTGTCTCACCCTGGCGTAACAAGGGTGAGTGGCGCCGAGAAGAGGTAGCAGCGATCCCAGAGCGATGTACAAATACATCGGCGCCAGAATCCTGGCGCCGGATGAATCTGTACTTCGCCTTGATGCTGTACCACTTCACGGTGCCAGTGATGGTGGTGGTCTGCTCTTCTCCCTCAGGCTCAGCTGCCAGGTCAGCCCCCCTCAACGGGTCGCGAGCTGTGGCACAAGTAGAGGCCATGCTGGAGAGAGGAGGAGATGTTGCTGCTACCGCTGCTGGACGCGAATGAATAAGGCAGAGATCTATCTATTTATATACCTAGGCTGCTTCCCCCAAGGAAAGGGAGGTAGCCGAGACAGGACGACACACTCCCCATTAACTCATCCATTCAAACACATTCATTCGCATCTTAGCCCCAAGGCAGAGATACAAAGGTTAATACATGATACAGTAATTCCTGTTACTTTTCAGCAATATAAAAACAATAAGTACAAAGACGACGAGATTAATACAAAATAAATGAAGAATAAAGAACAATTATTAACACTACACCGACGCTTCCATCTCGTAAGCAGTGGTGCCCTCCCCCCTCCCACCTCAATGCCCTCCCCTCTAGCTCACACCCCAACTGTGTATTTCTCCTAACGCTTTCTGTCACATCCATATCCACACCACAACGCTCCTTCACTTCCTCATTTGTCAGTCTGTTTTTCCTTTTAACTCCACATGCTCCTTTCAGTAATCCTTCCTCCATCCCCCTCACTTGCCATGACGCGAGACTGGTGTGCATTGGTACGCTGTGGATAACCAAGACAGCCAGGCATCGCGGAGCTGGGCGGCACACGTCAACACTACCACCTAACATTGGGGTAACTAAGGCGGTAACCGTTGGTATGGCGGCGATATGTGAATGTAGAGGTAGACGGCCTGGCGCCATGACCTAAGCGAAGCAGATGTACACTACACCATCCCAAGAGCGACACTGAGGGTCGCTGACTGGGCATAGGGGTTTTAAATGGGTTGAGGCAGACAGGTAGACGCCGCATTGGGGGCGGGGCTTGCAATAAAGAAAATTCCCACAAAATGTAGGGGACCCTTATGTAACTTCGACGAATCTTTATACCGTCCATTGTCGTTTCGTTTTTATTTTCTCTCTCTCTCTCTCTCTCTTGTTCTTACGTTGCCTCATGTTCAAAGGTACTTTTATTTCTTAATGGCGGTGGTCTAATATGAATTTCCATGTGGCTCTATATGTGGACACTCAGTGGATTGTGTTTTCCATTCTTTCCAGCTAATCTACAGTTTATCACATCTTACCTGGCTTATTTCCCAGCGATATCTATACTGCATTCGGATTCTACACTAAGTTATTGGCTGCTTAATCAGTTGCTTTGTACTGTGATCGTATCGTATCATTTATAAAAGCTCCAATAAGCTTGTATGGGTCGGCCTTAGTCACATGATGGCTCTCCACGCTGCTTGATCTCTGGCAGCCTCCCTATTCAGTCCCTTATCCCTGAGGTCACACTCTATGACCTCGTTTCAGGTCTTTTTCGGTCTGCCTCTCGCAACCCTACCCCCGACGTTCACACTTCTTACTGTAGATCCATAATATCTGAATGTTTCTTGTCTGCTTCTTACCATTTGTAGAGGTTCCCTGTACTGTGTGTGTGTGTGTGTGTGTGTGTGTGTGTGTGTGTGTGTGTGTGTGTGTGTGTGTGTGTGTGTGTGTGTGTGTGTGTGTGCGCGCGAAGTGAAAACACGAGTAATGGGGACAAGGATGGCGTTGGTAATGAATGGTGATGGATGGAATATCTCAAATTTGTTGTATGCTGATGATGCATGGTGTGGCATGAAAATGAAAAGTCAAGAGTGAGAGCAGTGGAGATGAGACTGCTGAGGAATGTATGTGGAGTACAGAGAGTGGATAGGATACGAAATAACGATTCGCGGAAGATGTGGAGTGAAGAAGTCGGTGGACACCAGAATCGAAGAGAGTGTACTGAGATGGTATGGTCATGTGGAGAGAATGGATAACAATAGAGTGGTGAAAAAGGTATATCTGAGCGAATTTGATGGAGGGAGGAGGAGAGGTAGGCAAAGGAGAAGGTTGAGAGATATGGTGGATGAGTGTGCTGGGATGAGAGGTATGGAAGTCGGTGAGCCTGGCTGGATGAATGTTGTGAGAAGTGCATAACCAGGAATTTGGCACCCCATTTTAACGTGACAGCGTTCTAATTCATTGTATCAGATAGGTATATGAGAAGCTACAGAACGTGGTGAAAGTTTTTTTGGTTTATCTGATGGAGCCAGGATTCCGGGGGCTTGACTAATGAGTGAATGGAAGCGTGGTCCATTGAACTGGGCAAACTTAGGTTGTCTGGACGTTGCTACTTCTCACCCTGCCGTAGGGTGGTAAAGGAGGTCTGGATGATGATGATGATGATGATGATGATAATGATGATTATGATTATTATTATCATTATTATTATGTGGAAATTGTGAGGCGTGAAAGGACTGAACTTTCTGGTGAGTCTTTTGAGTGTGTGGAAGAGTTTTGTTATCTGGGACACATGTTATGTGATGGAGGTGGGGATGGAGCAGCTCTGTGGCTAGAGTGAGCAATGGTTGGAAGAAGTTCAGGGAGCTGTTGCCTCTCCTGACACTGAGAGGGCTCTCCCTACGTGCTAAGGGGTCTTTGTATGTGGCATGTGTTAGGAGTGTAATGCTGTATGGTAGCGAGACCTGGGCAGTAAAGAGAGAGGATATTCACAGACTCAAACGTACAGAAATGACAATGATTAGGTGGATGTGCAGTGCGTCCCTGAGTGTGAGGCCTGGGGGAGGAGGGGGGGCTAAGTTTGTGACGGAAGAGTTGAGAGGTAGGATTGGACTGGAGTGTACTGGTGGTGTGATGAGGAGGGGTAGATTGAGATGGTTTGGTAGGAAGGATGGGAGTGGAGTGTATTGGTGTGGTGATGAGGAGGGATAGATTGAGATGGTTTGGGAGAATGGATGAGACTGGAGTGTATTGATGTGATGAAGAAGGGTAGATTGAGATGGTTTGGGCATGTGGAGAGGATGGGGGATGACAGTTGGGTGCAGAAAGTGAGAAATGTGAACATTAGAGTTAGGGATGCGAGAAGCAGACCGAAAAAAAAAAAAAAAAAAAAAAACGGGGCGAAGTCATTGGGTGCGACCTCATGGATAAGGGACTGAATAGGGAGGCTGCCAGAGATCGAACATCATGGAGAGCCGCCAGTAGGTGACTAAGGCAATGCATGCAAACAGGTTGGAGCGTTTATAAACGAAACGAGACGAAAAACGAAGCGATGATAGTACCGTACAACTGGCCTGGACATGGCACTTGTACTGTAGATGCCACACAACAGTAAAAGTGATTTTGTTCTCACCAAACACTACCAGTCTGATGTAGCTATTCAGTCGAGGTGTTTACTGTGCACGGCCATGTAAGACAATGCACACACGGGGCTGGAGGTGACTGGGTTGATCACAGAGGACTGGGGTGACCTAGAGGTTCACCTACCACAACAACAGGGGGTCAGAGCTCATGGTACGACACTCCAGCCATTGTGGAAGTGTTGCCACTGAGAGGATATGATAATAAACATAGTGTCAGTGAGGGGCAGCGTCTGTGGCAGCCATCCAACGCGGGTGACGCTAAGCACCTGTGCACACGTCAGTCCTGGCAACACCCTTCACTGGTGCACTTAAGGTAGGCTACCAGTGCAAGGGGCCAAAAGAACACCGGGGCAAGGTCTGACTGATGATATGATGAGTGACATTATCTGGCTACCCCACATCACCAAGACATGTCACTCAGCAAAACCATACAGGTGATGGAGCACGAGGAACCTACCGCACTCAGTGTAAACATGAGAAGACCAAAGACACAACACATACGGTAATGAAGAGACCAACACAGCGGCAACTGAGCAAAATATCGGAGGTGGCCGACTACTTCAAGGATTAATGGATATGATTCCAAGGTGGCGACCATCATCCACTCACTTGATGTAGTGCTGCCTACTTCTTTCTTTACCTCTATCATTCTTTTTCTGTGTCTGCTCTCCTCTCTTTCTCTTTCTCACCAGCATCCACTCACTTGATGTAGTGCTGCTTACTTCTTCCTTCACCTTTATCATTCTTTTTCTGTGTCTGTCCTCCTCTCTTCCTATTTCTCCCATCTTTCCTGTCACTTTTTGTTACTCCTCTTTCCTTTTCAGGTGGCTTTACATTGAGTGACAAGCCTAATGGTTTCCTGTAAGCCAGGAAACCATTTACAACGTTGGGTGGTAACCATATAACCAACCCATACGTGTTCCTTAAGTGTCAACAAGTGGGTTGGCGGAGGGTTAGTGCCCCTCCCCGTAAAACAACTAACTCAAGAGACAAACGGCCACCCCTTGCCGGATTATGGCGTCTGGCGATAGATAGATAGATAGATACGGAATTATGACGTCTGGCGATATAGATAGATAAATATATAGATAGATGAGGGATTATACCGTCTGGCGATAGATAGATATATAGATAGATATGGGATTATGGCGTCTGGCGATAGATAGACAGATGGATAGATAGGGGATTTTGGCGTCTGGTGATAGATAGATAGATAGATGGATAGATACGGGATTATGGCGTCTGGCGATAGACTGATAGGTAATGAATTATGGCGTCTGGCGATAGATAGATAGACAGATTGATAGATATGAGATTATGGCGTCTGGCGATAGATGGATAGGTACGGGATTATGGCGTCTGGCGATAGATAGACAGATAGATTGATAGATACGAGATTCTGGAGACTGGCGATAGATAGATAGGACGAATAACTGTCTATCTATCTATCTATTGCCAGACGCCTCAATCCTGCAAGGAGTGGCCATAAACAAATCGCCTCCATGTCATCCTGTCCCCCGCCATTTCACTGCCCTGCTCCCAGCTCACACACCCCTCTCCCATATACCTCTCCACTCCATCCCTTCATCTCATCCTTGGCCTTCCCCTCCCTCTCACCCTCTCCACCTCACTCACATACACTCTCCTCGTCAGTTTCTCACTCTCCATCCTCTCCACATGGCCAAACCACCTCAGTGTGTTTCTCCTAACGCTTCCTATCACATCCACATCCACACCACAACGCTCCTTCACATCCTCATTTGTCAGTCTGTCTCTCCATGTAACTCCACATGCTCCTCTCATTTTTTTTTCAATGCAAGGAAGAAGGAACCAAAGGCCAGGAGCCCGCAAACCGTTCCTTCCAAGAAAAAATAAAAAAACAATACAAAGGAGAGCCCAATTCAAGATCCTTTCATTTCGAGATGCCTGGACACACTGCGTTTGAAAGACTGGAGATCATAGGATGTAAGAAATACAGGCAGAGGGAGACAGTTCCAGAGCTGACCTGTTGCATAAATGAAGGACTGCCCAAAGGATCCTAGTGAGATATGCCACCTTCCCCTCCCTCTATAAAACAACGATAATAAATACAAGGAAATTATAGTACATGTAAAGACAGCGAGGAAAACTATTTAGTATGTGTTTGTTTATGTAGATGCATTTCTGATGGATTGATAAGTCTACAGGAAGTTGTTACATAAGAAGATGAAGGGTGAGCGGTTCTTCACATCCCTATCTATCTATCTATCTATTGCCAGACGCCTTAATCCAGCAAAGAGTGGCCGCAGACCAAACGCCTCCCAGTCGCTCTGTCCCCCACCATTTGACTGCCCTCCTCTCATCTCACTCCCCCCTCCTTCATTTACCTCTCAACTCCATCCCTCCACCTCATCCTCGGTCTCCCCCTCCCTCTCCCTCCCTCCACTTCACCTACATACACCCTCTTAGTCTTTCATTCTCCATTCTCTCCACATGTCCAATAAGGCTTAAAGATACAGTAATACACAACTCTGTACGGTAAGTGTTATGCACAGCTTTGTTTTACTGTTTACATAGAACTATTCCTACTTGTTTTTATATATTTGCTTTAGAATCCATTGTCATTATACAGTGAACTACGCTATGTTGTAGTTTCCTCTTTCTTGCTTTACTATCCTTATCGATCAGCATGTAGAATTAGATCTCGTAGTCATAGTCTACTCTGTAACAAGCAGTCTCGAAAGGATCATAGGGTCTGTTGCTGTTTGCTGTTCTTTGTATTCCTTTGTACTCCCTCTTAACACTATCTTGGAGGGCGCGGGCTATGGCATTATCCCCAGCTGACACCCCCCCCCCCTCCTCTCCTCGGCTCTGTAAATGAGTAGCGTGTAATTTTTCCCACGTGCATGTCCGTCGTGTGTGTGTGTGTTGATATTCGCCCCGCACATGTAGGGGCACGGGCAAACAGAGAGCCCGTCAGGGAAATGGCGGAATCAAGCTCTCGATTCAGAGCAAAGCGGGAACAGCAGGCTGAAGGACGAGGGGAAGGCGGCAGGGGCAGGGGAAGGTGCGATGGTCAGTGGTGAAAAACGGCTGGGCGAAAAAAAGCACCTCAAGTCTGCCCATCAGAGTCCGAGATGTCGGTGTACTCGGAGTCGCGATCTATATCCTCGTACAACTCTAGCTCCCCCGAGTCCCTAAGGCGAGGTGGAACGCCTAATGGGGAGTCGTGAAGGACCCGGCTAAGAGCTAGAGTTATGCCGCGTTCGAGCCTGGCTGCGAGGAGCTCACGAGTACACACGCAGCATCGTCGGACTCAGCAGAGGATGGCAGAACAAGGGCAGGTGAGGGGCTTGCAGGCGGCGGATCGGTGGATGAAGTTGTGAGATCCACTCCCTCAGCAGCAGGTGGAGAAACGGGGGGGGGGGAAGGGCCCTCGACGTCGCGGTGGTCGGGCGAAACGGGGACGGCAGCCCTTTCCCCCTCAGCTGCAGACGGCAAGGAGTGGATCTCAGCAACGGTGGTGATGGTGTCAAGCTCCATGGCCGTGATCGGTGCCGGGTCGGTAGGGGGAGAGACAGACGAGCCAGTCGCCCTGTTGAGGGGTCCGTCCAGGCACAGCCGTTTGCGCGGTGTGCAGCGGGGCCGAGGTGGAGGTGGCCGGGACTTGGGCTGCGCAGGAGGCCGCCGGGGACGACGATCTGGACGAGGGGCTGAATATGCGTATCCGACAAAGCTCTGGGGGATGACAAGTCTTGGTAGCCCGTTCTCCTCAAAGATCTGAGGGAGGAGAACGTGCAACAGAGCCTTGTCACCCCCACAAAAAGCCCGTGCCGTAGCGACTCACATCGAGACCAGGAGATTAGTCTCCCCAGAACACCCAGGATCACGAGACTGGCGTCTCTGGGCCGTGGGGCGCCGCCGTGCATGGGCAGAGCCCTGCACAGCAGCACCTCCCGGCCCAGTGACATCCGTAGCCTCGGGACCCTTGGGTGACTGACGGAGCCGAAACTCCACAGCCTCACCCTCGCCAAGGGAGCGCCGAAAGTGTCGGGGGTTAGGTGCAACGATCCGGAGTCTGTGCACGAAAACATCAGCACCGGTGTCCCGGCGCTTGATGAAGCCGTACCCAGACTTCACGTTGAACCACACCACCGCACCTGTGATCTTCGTGACTCCCGGCGGCCTAGAACTACTGCTTAATGCCACCCTCAACGGGTCGTAGGCGGTGGCAGTAGATCGCTGGTCGGGCATAGCTGGGAAGGTCTCACTAAGCCGGCAGTGATCCTCCTACGGCTGCTAGACCGGAACTGCATGTCCGTCGCTTATTTGTTTTTCCACATTAGCAGACGATTTCCACGGAGCGGCAACTCTGTCAGCCTGTCTGTCTCTCCACGTAGCTCCACATTCCTCTCAGATAACTTATTTCCACACCACTTTTCACACGAATAAAGATTGGTTAGGAGAAACACATTAAGGTGGTTTGGCCATGTGGAGAGGATGGAGAGAGTGAGACTGACGAGAAGAGTGTATGTGTGGTGGAGGGGCGGAGATGGAGGGCGAGGCCAAGGATGAGATGGAAGGATAGAGTGGAGAGGTATATGAGAGAGGGCAGTGTGAGCTGGGAGCAGGGCAGTGAACTGGTGGGAGACAGATCGACAAGGAGGCGATTAGGTTGTGGCCACCCCTTACGTAATTAAGGCGTGTGGCAATACTGTAGATTGATAGATGGTTCAACTGAAAGAACAGGCAGTATCAAAGAACTGATGAACAATATCCTGCCTCACCTTTGTTCATCTCGGCAAGATGGGCAAGCTGTTGAAACACTATCAACACTGAGAATAGACACACAGCTCGAGCGTCCTTCCCCTCTCACGGTTAGAGGGTGACTGACGGGATTCGAAGCTTCTCTGGGTCGAGATAAAATACTTGTTTTTATTATGCTGATTAATGTTTACCTTTAGTATTATTCCTATCTATATATCCATCTATAGTCAGACGCCTTCATTTGCGTAAGGAGTGGCCACAAACAAATCGTCTCTATGCCACCCTGTCCCCTGCCATGTCGCTACCCTCCCCCCATCTTACACCCCCCCGTTTATGTACTTCTCTACTCCATCCCTTCATCTCTTCTTTGGTCTCCCCCTCCCTCTCCCCCCTCCATCTCACTCACATACACTCCTAGTTAGTCTCTCACCCTCCATACTCCCAAGTTACATCCCCCGCTCTCTCTTATAGGCCCTATCCTACCGCTCTCCTCCATTCCACCATCTCCTCCTCGGTCTCCACCTCCCTCTCCACCCTCCACCTCATTCACGTACACTCTCCTAGTTAGTCTCTCACCCTCCATACTCCCAGCTTTCACCCCGTGTCTCATACCTCTCTCCTCCATACCCCCATCTCTTCCTCGGTCTCCCCTTCCCTCTCCCCTCTGCACCTCACTCACATACATTCTCCTAGTTAGTCTCTCACCCTCCATACTCTGAATTTTCACCCCGTGTCTCACATACCTCCCCCCTCCATCCCTCCATCTCTTCCTCGGTCTCCCCTTCTCTCTACCTCGTCCATATTACTCACATCAACTCTCCTAGTTAGGCTCTCACTCCTCATACTCCGAACTTTAACCTCTTCCTCGGTCTTCCCCTCCCTCTCTCCCCCCCTCCAACTCACTGACATACACTCTCCTAGTTAGTCTCTCACCCTCCATTCTCCCATCACTAATCTAGTCGTCTGGGTTGATGATATTCATCTGAAATATAAACCACATTTTTATTTATCCTTTTTACTGGCATGCATCCCAACCCGCACCAGGGTGGTGGTGGTGGTGGTGGTAATAGCAATGGTGGTGGTGGTGGTGGTGGTGGTAATAGCAATGGTGGTGGTGGTGGTGGTGGTGGTAATAGCAATGGTGGTGGTGGTGGTAAGCCAGGAGACCATTTACATCGGTGGGTAGTAACCATATAACCAACCCATACGTGTGTGACATAATTATTATAATGTCACAAAATGTAAGTTGGTCCAGTACACCAAGCTAAGGTTTACAATCAACGCCTTATCTGGAATATTGCTCACCCTTGTGGAATGGATGTGGGCAGGCTTCACTAAAACAACTGGACAAAATTCAGAACAAAGCTGCTGGAATTATTAATAACCTTACTATTACAAATGAACTACCTCCCCTACAGGTGAGAAGGAATGTTGCTTCCCTTGCATTATTTTACAGATATTTCTATGGCAAATGCTCAGACGAAGTTGCGTCCATTGTGCCACCTCTCCATGCCTTCCCCTGTGCTACACGGGCATCTGGTAGCACTCATGACTGGAATGCCACACTGCCATACTGCAAAACTTCAGCCTATCAGAATCCTTTTATTCCCCGAACTGCATCTCTTTGCAGCTCGCTTCCCTAGAGTTGTGTCCCCCCAAATTCCACCCACAGTAAAGTTGTTCAAGTCCAACTGTTACAGATTTCCTATGAATGGGGGACACCTGTAATCTATCTATCTATCTATTGCCAGACGCCTCAATCCCGCAAGGGGTGGCCACAAACAAATAGCCTCCATGTCACCCTGTCCCCCTCCATTTCACTGCCCTGTTCCGAGCTCACATCCACCTCTCTCATATACCTCTCCACTCCATCCCTCCATCTCATCCTTGGTCTCTCTCATATACCTGTAATCTGGTGTATGGATTTGTTTGTTTGTTTTTTATTCATTTGTTTTTCCTTCCTCTCTTCTGTTATTTACAAAAAAAGTGATGACACTACAGGACTCAGAATTACAGCTAGGTTCAAGTTGCGGCAGCGAGCAATTCTAACCCATAGCTTTCCATCTCAGGTCCTACAGATTGTTCTCTCTCTCTCTCTTTCTCTCTCTCTTTAAGATTTGGCCAGTAATTGTCTGATCGAGTGATTTTTGCTGTTGGCTAATGACGTGAAACCGGGGCTGGGACACGTTTTAATTACTCGGGTGTTTAGGCTTGTGTTGGGGGTGGTGGCAGTACGAAGAGCTGGTGGTGGTGGTGTGTGTGTGTGTGTGTGTGTGTGTGTGTGTGTAATTCACCACTGGGTCGGTCAGGATCACTTGATGGTCGTGATCGTCAGCTTTTACCCTCCCGGAAGGGAGCTGAGAGCTCATATAGTCCGATCTAAGGGCAAGGCTGTGACCTTCACACACGCACACACCCGTCCCCTTGCTCAAGGGGGACAGTAACCACCCACTTCGTCAGTGAAACTTTTCGCAACCTGAGCGAGGCGCGAACTCCCGTCCACCAGTTGGCAAGCGAGAACGTTACCACTGCACCAGTGTGTGTGTGTGTGTGTGTGTGTGTGTGTGTGTGTGTGTAGTTGTAGATGACAGTAAGAAAGTAATAAAGACTGGCACCAAGCCCAAGAGAACTATATGGCACTAAAACCGCTGCTTAAAAAAATGACGGGTGTGCTATGGTGGAATAAAGGTAGAGGAGAAGGAGGGGAAGACATTAAATGTGAGACAAGATAAGGGTTTGAGACAGGAAGCGCATGAGGTGTGTGATGGAAAACACAGGGGATTCTCCAAGAAGATCGGCTAAGGTAGGGGCACGTCCAAGGAAGTAAAGGAACGGGAGAGTCCGTCTGCGCACGACGTGGAACGGAGGGCAGTCAAGCAAAAGATGGTGGACCGTGAGTGGAGCCTGGCAACATTGACAGGTAGGAGGAGTGCCTCCTGACATCAGAAAGCCATGTGTGATCCGCGTGTGGCCAAGGCGCAGACGGGCTAGGGCTGTTTCCAAACGCCTGTTGCGATGGGAGGACGACTGCCAGGGAGTGACAGTATGTGTGATGTAACGGAGTTTGTTGTCAGTTGTAGACGTCCATTCTGCTTGCCATCGCTGGCCAAGGAGACAGGTAACAATCGGGAAATAATCAGTTCCCGGGATAGGATGAGGTGTGACAGAGCGAGAGGTGACAGCTGTATGTGCCAGGCAGTCAACCCTCTCATTATCCGGTATCCCAGCATGGCTTGGGACCCAACAGAAGGAGACAGACTTCAGTCTGGTGTTAATGTGGAACAACCATTCCTGTACCTTCAGCACTAGCGGGTTGCTGGCAGGGATAGACTGAATACCATGTAGTGCACTAAGTGAATCTGTGAAAATAACAAGTGTGTAACCTTGATCGGTATATAACACGAAGGGCCAGTAAAATGGCCAGCAATTCAGCAGTGAAAATACTTGCGACTGGTGGAAGACGGATCTGATAGGTATGGTCTGGGAAAAGAGCAGCAAAATCCGAGCCCACAGAAGACTTAGAGCCATCTGTGTACACTGGGGTCGCTGAGGAGTGACAATGCATATGGTCCATAAAAAGATGATAGAGTTCCTGTGGGGTGGAACAGGACTTTGGACAAGAGAGCAGGACATCACAGACAGTAGGGCGAGGAAGAAGCCAAGGCGGGAACATAGAATCTCGCAGAGGGAGAACTGAAATAGCAGGGAAAAAAGGGGATGGATATAAATTGGAGACCCTACAAGGAAAAGATGAAGATAACGAGGGCGGAAAAGGAGGGGAGAGGTGCGTAACAGAGGAAGGGAAACCTGCAGATGGGTGTTGAAGAAGGAGAATGTGGTAACGGAGAGTCAACTTGTCACGTCTGGAGGATAGAGTGGACATACCCGACTCGACATATACAGTAGGCTCGTAACCGGGGTGGAGCGAAAAGCACCCAACGCCAGACGTAAACCATGATGAACAGAATCTAGGCGCCGAAGGGAGGCAGATGAGGCAGATGCATAAACCTGACAGCCATAATCAGTCTTCGACAAAACTAAGACTGTATGGAGCCGGAGCACAGTTGTACGGTCTGCACCCCAGGACATATGGCTGAGAGTTTGTAATAACCGAAGTCTGAGGGAAGCAGAGGTCTTAAGGGAAGTGAGATGCGGGGACCAAGTCAGTCGAGAATCAAGGATATGGCAAAGGAAAGGGGCTGATAATCGATATGGCAGGGGAGTACCATATAGTGTAAGAGGAGGTTGAGGGATTGAATGACGGCTAGTAAAAGTTATAGCACAGGATTTCGTGGGGGAGAATTATTTAAAGCCATGATTCGTGGCCCACCCTGCAGCGGCATCTATAGCTGATTGACGTAGGGCTCGTAAGGCCTGGACATCCGCCCCAGCTGTAATATTATTTCTTCAGCGAGAAAGGCAGTTATGTATCCCTTATAGCCCGTAATATATAGCCAACATTTACTGTCCGCAATAGGTCAGGAGTTTTGTGCGATGTCACGCCACTGTATCTAAAAAAAAATGCCTAAAAAAAAAAATCAACTCGGATTGAACCGCCGATGTTAGCTAGCCCGAAAAGTTACCAGACATTTCTAGTAATATAATTATTTGGAATGATTTCAGTGGTAATCAGATGTACTGAGAGAGGAGATTATACTAGTTTTTGTATAACATAATGCTCAACCACGCTAGTATGCCCTTTTTTTGTCCAGAATTTCAAATATACTAGCTCTTCCAGAATCAACAAGCATGCAAATGTAACCATATGGAAATACGAGTTGTCGAGCGGTCCATTCAAAACACACATTCTCAAAGTTCTTATTTTAACATATTTCCGCTTGATTACTGTACCTTAATGCTTCTGCAGTGTGTAATGATGTGGTAGGACATATATAAACGCTTCTGAGATGAGTCAAACGTGAAACTGAAATGATTAGGCTACAAAAGAAGAGATTTTCTTGTCGTTCATTCATGTTTTCTCACCCTTTGTTTACGTTACGTTCCATTCATAATTATACTCGTTACGGCAATGTTTACGTTGCAGACCTTTAAATTCATTCATACAAAAGTTTGTACTTCATTCAAGAAAGAAGAAATGCGAGAGAAAGAAGAAAGGAGAAAGAAAGAAGAAAGGAGGAAGAAGAAATGACAAAGAAAGAAGAAACAAGAAAATAAAAGAAAGAAGAAATGGATTAAAGATGAAAGGAGAAAGAAAGAAATGGAAGAAATGAAGAAAATAATGAGAAAGAAAGTAGGAGAAGAAGTCATGGAAGAAAGGAGAAAAAGGAAATGGAAGAAAGAATTGGAAGAAAGGAGAAAGAACGAAGAAATGAGACAAAGAAGAGAAAAGAAAGACGAAGGGGGAAAGAAGAAAAATGAGAAAATAGAAGAAAGGAGAAAGAGGAAATGGAAGAAAGAAAGGAGAAAGAATAAAACAGAAGAAAGTAGAAAGACGAAAATAGAAAATGAAAAAAGAAAGAAAGAAGAGGAAGGAGGAAGAGGAAAAGGAGAAAGAAGAGGAGGAGGAGGAGAAGGAGGCAGAGGAGGAAGGATGGGTAAGAGGAAGAAGAGGTATAGGAAGAAGGGGAAGAGGAAGACGAAGGAGGGAAAGAGAAAAGGCAGATGAAGAAGAGGGAATAGAGGAAGAGAAAGAGGAAGAATCCCAGCAAACACAAACAGAGCGGCCCTCCGTAGGCCAAACGTATGTCATACCGGCGGCCCAACGGTGGCAATTTACATAGGGCCGCTGTCAGCCGTGCTCATAGGTTCTACGGAGGCCCGCTAACAGAGGCCCAGCGCAGTCACTGCTACCATTAACTGCTTATAATATAAGGTAAAAAAATCTCTACCAAATGCTCATAAATTTACTATCATTGATAAGGATCACTCTGTGTGTCATTACAGTTCATATAAATTAATCCATCTAGGGAATAAATAAAATCCAAGATACTTACAATGACTTTTATTCTGAAATTAACTCATATAATCGCAAATGTTTGTTTAGTAGTGAAGAAAGTACTTCTAAAGAAAAGTATTCCAACTCATGCTTAATTCAAAATTACAGATCAGATGTAGCTATAGCTATTCCCTAGTTTAGATGAGAAATTTAGTTGTTTATCTCTTCAGTTTGAGGGTACTCCAGCTACTGTTTGGATTACTTTGTTCAATCTATACCCTCAAACTGAAAGGATTATTCAATGTCTAGTTTTTAACCTCAGCAAAACCACTAATATAATAATAAAAACGTTCCTCTTCATTTCTCAGACTATATACAAAGTATATCTTTGACTAGTAATTGTGAATAGCACCCCCACTCATTAAGTGTTGTCACATATAGCAATTGATTCTATTCCTATACTGAGTATTTACATTACCTGTATTAGTATGATTATCTCATCTCAAACTGCCATGAAATAGTGAGATTCAATTCTAACAAAGGCAATAACTTCAAGCAACTGTTAAAAAAAAAGTATACTAGTACTTAACAGGGTATACATTTCAAAGTGAAAAATAGTTTCAGTACAAAATTTCTTACATTTACAAGTAAAGTATGCTATGAACTTTATAAGGCCACTTTACAGTATGTGCTTCAGTTTCCCTGAATTTATAAAGCTGAAAACTATGTAAGAAATAAGATTGTTAAAATGACCGTGCACCCCTGACCAACTACAAATATACAAAATTATAAATGACTTCATATATGTACATCAAAATTTTTAACACCTAGTCAAGTATTCACTGTACGAAATTGCCAGTAAATGTTTGACGGTATATCATAAACTTGATAACACTGTGTTAGAAATGAGGCAGAAAAAAATTGACTTTCCACAGACTTCCATCCATCCATCCATTGCCAGACGCCATGTATCCCAGACAGGGTGGCCAAGGGCTCAGAGTTAATTGTTTTACAGGGAGGGGCACCAATCCTCCACCAACCCCACTTGACGTAGGGATGCCAACAGCATCTGGTGTTCCCAGGCGGTCACCCATCCAAGTACTAACCAGACCCAACGTTGCTTATAATGACTGCATGCCATGTGCTCCGATATATCATATTTAGAACATTAGCATAGCAAGAACTAATAACTATTTATAAACATTTTCAATAGAGATGGTGAAAATAGTTTAGGTACTCAGCTGTAGTCTACAGTGCTTTATATGAAGTACAACACTAAGATAAAGTAATACATTATTTTAAAAAATATATATATTTTTCAGTAAAGGAAATGTGTTCCTGTATCATTAACCATAAAAAGCTGTGTTACCAATGAGGTATATTAGTCAGGTAGCGGTAGTATGTATGTACTTATGTGGTATGAGAAAACGACAATGTGCCAGTAAACTTCTAGGGGGATAAGTTACCATAATGATGCAAATGGATGGAACTCTCAAGAGGCACATGTAAAGCAATTAGGCATTTGGATATAGTTTAAGGGGTGAAGGAAAAAAAAATCTTGCATGTCTACATGGTATCACTGTCCTGTGGCTGGGTGCCTCTTATTTCTCTCTGGCGACACCCTCCATCTCTGTTCCTGGCTGTACGAAACCACTCCTTCATTACTTTCTCTATTGAGGCTGATGTTGCAATCCTGTGTTCTGGATTCTTACGCACACTTTCTGTAAAAATAAATGCTACTTTGAGTTCATTAAACTGATATAAAAATTAAGAATGCAGATCCATATGAGGTGGAATGGGAGTGAATCAAATTTTACAAAATGGAATAAAAATCATTATCATCATCATCTGGACATCAAGTTAAACCCTTAGCTCAGAGATAATCTCAAAGCTTCAGCCCAAGTTTTCCTTGGTCATACTCTTGTTCTGCTTCCATCAGCATTCATACCTTCACACCAGAATCCTCAGGCATTCTCTCCACATGTCCAAACCACCTCAACCTACCCCTACAAAAGACCATAGCACTGCTAAAAAAAGTAAGTTGTTGGCATCATTCATTGAAGGCCCTCCAGAACTAGGCATTATTCTGACTGGAAAACTAGGCAGTATTCTTAAGGAGCAACTGATTAATAAGAAGTATGGTACTGAAAAAGCTGCGCAGTGGTGTTGTTGCCAACATTGTCATATGAGAGTGACACATGGACAATGAGTTAAGCTAATTTGTCAGAGATTTAGTCCACTGAGTTGAGCTACATTGGAGTGATCACAATCAAGAGAAGGATTGATAATGTAACTAAGTGAACAATGTGAAATATCTGGAATGGTGGAGCAAGGCATGAAATGAACTGTGGTGTAATGGAATGGATTAAAAGGAACACACTGAACTGATTTGGATATATGCAATTTCAAAGGGGAAACCATGTGTGGTTCAGATGAGAGTGGTGCAGTACTGGTATATCACTGAGAGAAAAGGTGGGAACAGACAAATGGTTGAAAGAATAAGAGAAAAGTGCAAGGATAACGTATCCTAGAAATATTTCTGCCATGGCCATTCCCTGGTGGGGGATTCCCAAGAGGGAACGAGGCATCAGAGATGACACCTTTCATCAGGGGTTCTCAACGTGGGCAATATGGCCACTTTGGGGGCCATGGAAAATTTGTAGGGGGGCCACAGGACAAAATTAGACAAATGGGGAGGCCACAAGGGGTTGAGAAACCCTGACTTGGATGAAGGCTGTTACCAAGCGAGCATATCTTAACTACTTACTAATTATTGTGTCCTTCAGCTTCAGGCTGCAAAAGCGGAGTTCTGCTCCTTTACCGCACCAATTGTACTGCATGGCTAAGGAGTTTGTCACAGTGTGACGTAGAATACGCCTCACCGTGTCCTGAGGACCTGCTCCGCCTATTACACTAAGTCTTGCAATCTGAAAGGGTAATTACAGGGTCATTATCTTTTGCAAAATATCCCCCCAAAAGACATTATAAATTATTTACTCTACCCTAAATATAAGGCTTTAAAACCACTGCCCCCCAATTAAGTCCCTGTAAAGAAATATCTATCTATCTATGGTCCATCACCATATCCCATACAGGGTGGCCATGACACCTTGAGCAGTAGCTTTTCTGTGGTTGCCTTTTACGACACGCAAGGAGCAAGAAGGTTTATTCTTAATCCCATGATCCAAGGAAATAGAAACTGAGATATAGAACAAGAAAGTGGTCAGTCTGTGCTGAGTCTTCGTGTA
Organism: Coenobita brevimanus; assembly: GCF_032717465.1. NCBI lineage: Eukaryota > Metazoa > Arthropoda > Malacostraca > Decapoda > Coenobitidae > Coenobita > Coenobita brevimanus. The sequence continues at coordinate 81,840 of NW_027643574.1, forward strand.
ACTGTGACAGAGTTCCTTGCCTGACTGTGATGAGGAGGTCACTCACCAAGCTTATGGAAACAATACACTCATGTTAGTGAAATACACATTATTAGTAGTAGTATCAATGTTATGCACTGCCTATGAGTGTCCAAACTTGCTCTGAAATATCAATGCAAACATCATTCACACAACTTACAACTTTTTTTTCTTGTTCAGGATCCACAAGTTTTGATTCCAGGGCAGCCATATCCACAATTTCATTTCGAGAGATCCCTCAAGTCCCTCTTGATCCTGCTCTTGAAGTGAATTATGTCTCAAGAGTGTGTCCAGTTTTGCAGAAAGGGAATGAAGTATAGTACATAGCTCCTCCAGTACCATGAAGATCCTTGCATCATGGGCTGTAATTACAAAATGCATGTCACTGACCTACATACAACCCTAATATTGTATAGCAAGCCCTCTAAGGTTACAGCCTTGAAACTTACAGTGGATATTGAAACAGGATGATGAAATGAGGAGTAAGAAAACACTATCTATCTATCTATCCTATTGCCCGACGCCATGATCCCCAAGGGGGGTGGCCGCGAGTAAATTGCCTCCTGGCTGACCTGTCCCCCACCAGCCAACAGCCATCCTCCCACTCAATAGACACACACATTTAAACATAAGTAAACAGCCAAAACAAATGGTGTGTTAGAGCAAGTGTGCAGTGAGAGACTTCAGAAGAGCGCTGTCCATTTTAACAGCAATAGAACACAGTGTTGCAACCCTGCACTGAAGAAAGAGTGAAGAGACTTGGTAAGAGAAGAGAGTTGATGAGACAAACGACATTTTAGAACTGCTCAATTTCAGGTGCAGTATCTCATTGGTTCACACATTCTTAAGAGGAAGGTTTTACAGTGCTGACTGTACTGTTTGGAATTTTGCTTAACTGTAATTATATACACTTGCTCTGAAAAATATCAGTGCAGGGTGTGATTGATGACTACAGAAAAGATACCTTCAACCTGAGACATGTCAGGAGGGTTAGTTAATATGTGGGTGTTTTATTTCAGATATTTGTGTATTACAAAAATGTTGAATGGGAAGGACTAAATAAATGTCCATGCATAATGCTGGCAATTCATCAAGTGTAAAGGGCTGCCAACATGTGGCTGAAACAACTGACACATCCCAATACATATCATCACTGGTCTCAAACTGTACTGGTATGCACTGATATTTTCTGGAACTAATGCACAGTACTGTAAACTTATGCAGCAGTAAGAATGCAATAAAATTCAGTGGTGTATAAAAAAGGAAATTACCATAAAGACAATAGAGTATACTGTCTTACCTCTTAACGATATATGCTCAGATTGTAACTGAGACACTGACCCATCCAGACTTGATCTCGATGCGGTGTTGATGGGGCTTGGTGATGATGGCTTAGGTGGAACTGGTGTCATTGTTGCTTTCTTGTTGGAGCAACCTGCATCACTGTCACTGCTATGAGCCACCCGTATGCATTTTCTTGTCTTACTCTGAACTCTTGAACCAGAACCTCTCTCATCTGAGCTTTCATGGTCAGTGTATCTATCTGGAGATCTGCAATAAGGAATAAAAAATAGGTAATCAATTCCTCATAAACACATCCTTGAATAGGTAATCAATTCCTCATAAACACATCCTTGAATAGGTATTCAATTCCTCATAAACACACCCTTGCACACTAGCACAATCACACACTGAGTGGGAACCTCAAATTACTAAATACTGTATACTGTTTACCATACTGAAATTATACACTGTGGCAATATACTGTATGGTACCCTGGCGTTTAGTGCAGCATTTTTGTCTGCAGATCCCCATACTAAAATAAACCTATACTATAATAACACATAACCTCATGGGAAAAATTTATTTTGTTTGCAAACCTGCTAAAACACCCCCCACCCCAACATGACACTTATACCTATTTCAACAGGGAAAAAAAAAAAACTCATTTAAATGCTGTGTTGTTAGGCTATTTCACTATTTGAGAGAAGTAAGTCAGACAGTTCATACCTCTTTCTTCTTTTTGAATGACGAAAGCTGAAATCCTCAGCATCAGAATCAGTATCTGCTGTGTGTAGGTCAGAATGATACACAGCCTCTGGTAACTTAGCTCTGGCTTTCTCATAGGTATCTGTGGGTATATAAAGGAATTATATACGGTATGTATTAGCTTACCGGACCATCACTAAGAGTGCTCTAAAACAGTATTCTTTTATCAATGGTCACCCGTTGTGGGATTATGGTACTTGGCTAAAGAAAGGCAGAAATTTTCCTCCCACCCTGTCAATGCACAATTCATAATCACAGAAAATATTTCTTTTATACATTATTCTAGATACCCCATAATAACACTGAGGAGCTCTTCCTCAACATTTCCTCATTCTATTATGATAATTATGACTACATCATCTTAAGTCAGGTTAAGTAAGACATGATCAGGGAAGGTTTAGAATTAACAGTTTTCCTTTTACTTACCCAGTAATCAGAATTTGCCCAGTAGCCCTGGAGTGTAAGAACACAGACATGTGACACAAGATGACAGATGACAAGACAGACACCAGACACACACACACAGGTACTGAATAAGATGTGGATATGATGCCTCTTAATTCTGTTCAGAAATGTTGATAACATAAATAAGCAAGGAAAGGATTGGTGAAAAATGAAGTGACCCAAGTAATGGAATTAATGTATAGCATAGTGAAATCTGATTGGGCCTACTTTGAAATAAATATATATGCACAATATTATATTGTCCCATGGCAGTGCATTCTGTTTTTCCATGTTAGGTAGCTACCTTACCATTATGGTACTGAGTAAAAAAAAAAAAAAAAAATTACCTGATTCATACATTATTTTTATGGAGTACTTCAACCATTCTGTTGTGGGTGAGTCTCTGTTTTTGACAGCGCTGGTTAAACGAGTTGCAGACTGGTATTTAGGCCACACTGCTTCATGTCTGCTCTTCAGCCATGTTGAGGGAATGACAGCCACATCTTTTGTTTCAGTGAACTCAACAACCAGAAACATTTCAGCCATCTGTAAGAAAACAATACATAACAGGTACTACAATGTTATGATAAAAATGGTTGCAAAAAGGAAGAAATATACATTTTTCTAAGAAAAAAATAAATGGCAGACATACTGGTACGACATGATAATGTTTCAGGAATACCCATGCACAACCACTGCCTGGAAAGTAAAAGTGCCTTCTCAAATGTACAGTAATTTTTTATCAATATCATATTCACTGTGCTAAAGGCTGACTGGTTACTGCACATAGTACACACAGAATACATAGATACACAATAACCCCTAACTCTGATGATGAATACTTGGCATCTCATGAACTTCATTCTGGCTTCACATGAATATGTTGCAAATGTGCTGACACCTGCAGTTTTAACCTCCTCCTCTTTGTCCAGTAAGAATTACCATCTGCCATTCTCACATCTATAAGTAATATCACTCTTTCGCCAGTATTAAATGTTATGAGTATTTCAACCAGAATTACATGCCTTTTTTTTGCAGTAAAGATGAGATGATCCTGCAGCAAGTAGCTTTAACTGTTCCTCTCCCGCCTTCCGACTCAGTGAATCAAAACATCAAGTTCGTCAATTCATAATTTTTCGAATTCATACTTCCTTCCATACAATACTGTCGATACATTGTATATTGTTTAATATATTTTGGTTTAAAACCCATAACACACCTTTAAAACTAGATTTTCTAAAAGTATATTGTTTGAAGAGCCGAAAGTAGCACACATTTACTGCATAATTTCATGGGGACACGTTCCCAGACCTGCCTAAACTCGCACATTCACACACCTTAACACTCACATACATGAAATATCCTTATGTTTAAACATGTAAAGTAACACATTAATAATGAATAAAGAGGGGAAAAACATGAAAATAACAGTATACAGTAGTTCTTACTATTACTTAAGTAAATAGGATTGTTGATGTCCCCTCTGAGGCTAAGGGACAGTTAGGGCCTCACAGCCCTCACTCATCACTGGCAGAACTGGCTGACTGGGCAGGGCTGGCTGGCTGCACGGGGCTGGCTGATGAGTCTGGACTGGCGGATGAGACTGGGCTAGCTGGCTGGGTGGTGCTGGCTGATGGTGCTGGACCAATCGATAAGACTGGGCTAGCTGGCTGGGTGGTGCTGGCTGATGGTGCTGGACCAATCGATAAGACTGGGCTAGCTGGCTGGGTGGGGCTGGACCAATCGATAAGACTGGGCTAGCTGGCTGGGCAGGGCTAGCTAATGAGGCTGGACCGGTGGACAAGTGTGTGTGGTCTAATGCCGACAGTGTGAGGACGTTTTTGTTGCGTTTGCACATTCGCTGTTCACTGAGCCGTGGATGATCCATCGTTGTTGCAAATCATTCCTATAGTATAGTGGGCATAGGGTACTAAAATTTTGACACTGTATAAGCGAAATATCGTACAATGAGGCATTGTAAAATGAGGGTTTACTGTAATAAACAAATAAAATAACACATGACTTATAATTCAGGGGTTTAAAAGATTTCCCTTTTTAGCTTATTTTCTTTTTACTCTAACTTGGCCTAAAATTGCCATCTCTCCTTCTTGAATGCTTAGTTGTAACATAAGACTAACACTAAAATAGGGCGCCAGTATGAAAAGTGCTTGGTAAAGGAGGTGGAGCCATACTGTTGTCTTTTTCTATCAACGCGCTATGTGAAATAAACAGCAAAAGGACAATAATCTGGGCCAAGTTAAAGTCAAAAGAGTATAGTAATTTTCCTCCTTGGAAAGCACCATGTGGAGAGAATGGAGAATGAAAGACTGACTAAGAGGGTGTATGTAGGTGAGGTGGAGGGAGGGAGAGGGAGGGGTAGACCGAGGATGAGGTGGAGGGATGGAGTTGAGAGGTATATGAGGGAGGGGGGGGTGAGTTGGGGGGAGGGTAGTCGAATGGTGGGTGACAGAGTGACTTGGAGGCGTTTTGTCTGCGGCCACCCTTTGCGGGATTAGGGTGTCGGGCTATAGATAGACAGATAGATAGGAAAGCACCATTTGGTGGGAGGTCTGAATAACAACCAATAATCCAGTACAAATTACACTCAGCCATGACTTAAACCCTTCCACACCTGCCCCACAGTCCTTCATTCGAACCCTAACATCCGTAATTATCATTCATATTTGGATTGACGGCATTACAATATTTTCATCCTGAAAAGGGATGCCTTCATGTGGTGGCACTGATGTAGCTAGGTGGTGAAGCTACCTGGTTATACAAACATCCTCAATGCCCTCCCTACCCCTCAAATGGAGGATGATGGGCTGCAGGAGAGTGGCAACTTCACCCTGCAGTCCACTGGGTTCACAGTCAGATAATCCTGAGGTTACAACTGCTTCTAATTATTACATCACTCTAACTCCATCACCCGTCATTATACTCTTTTGACACTAACCTGGCATAAAATTGCCATCTCTCCATCATGAATGCTGATTTACAATACATTAGCATTAGAATATGATGCTAGTGTGGATAGTGGAAGGATGGCCTGCTGGCGACTCCTGACCAAAGCCTATAGTTGTCATCACTATCATCATTGTCATAACAATAATAATAATCATCATAATCATCATCATCATCATCATCACTATCCAGACCTTTATTCCCACATACAGCAAGGTTGAGGTAGGATCTAAGTATTGTATCATCACCACCACCATCATCATCATCATCATCACCCTACTTTACCCTTTCTACTGTAACTTGGTATAAAACTGACATCTCTCCACCTTCACTGCTGAGTTGTAACATGAGAATAGCACTAGAATATAATGCTAGAAATGAAGTACTATGGAAATCATGTTGAGCCAAAGTACTGTCTCATTCTGCCACTGAGATACGTGAAATAGGCAGCAAAAGGATCAAAACCTGGGCCAAGTTAAGGCAAAAGGACTAGAGTGAAATGTTACTCTGACAATTATGGCTTAAATGCAAAACCGTCATTTTACTTCATACTTTTTTCTTTTAATGTATCTGACTCTGGACATATGTTTAACAGTCCTTTCCCTGAGGCCCAGCAGTTCTACAAACCGTAGACCTCCACATGTCACCACTTCAGCACTAACACCCGCCACCCATACTGAATACATACTAGGGGTGTCTCATACAGGACTGGTGTAATGGTATTAGTGGGGGTGTTTTTATGGTATGTCAAATTCAAATCCCTTAAACCATTCCATGCCCCAGCCGGGATTCAAATCTGTGTCCATTGGGATAGTGGATCACCTCTCTACTGATTCACCACCTGCTTACATAATGCTACCTGCAGACATGGAGCAATACCTTTTTTACCTCAGCCTGGCCCAGATGTTTGTCCTTTTGCAGCTTACTACAGGTGGCTGAATGGCAGAAAAAGACGATGCTACAGCTCAACACACAGTACTGTACTTTCCACACACTTCTTTGCAACAAGTACCATATTCTAGTGTTCATCTACTGTTACAGCCTAGCAGTCACAATGACAAGATGGCAATTTTAGGTCGTTACCATTAAAAAAAAAAAAAAAAAAAAAAAAAAAAAAAATTATCCTTGACTTAACCTACTGAGCCTAGGGGATTTTTTTTTTTTTTTTGGTCAGTATCTCATTGTACCATTTTTTTTTTCCCTGCACTCTATTAAACTTCCATCCTTACTCGTCAAACTGCTTCCATCGTTACTCATCACATTGCTTCCATACTACTCATCACACAGCCTCCATCCTTACTCATCATACTGCTTCCATCCTTACTCACCACACACTACTTCCACAAAATAACCAACAAAACCAGCACAAACATCACATGAATTCAAACATAAGTGACTGCACCTGAGCTCCCTGATAATTAATGATGCCAACACAGGAAATGTTTGGCTTGATGTGGGTAAGGCCTCCCAGTTTCTTCAGTGACAGTGCAAATACAACCGGCACCTCTTGCAGTTTTGCTCGTTGTAGTGTCTTTTCCACAGCATCATCTGGACCTCCTGCAGGGGAAGAGTGCCTTATATTACTCTTGCTTCTGCTTGGCCTAAAACTGTCAGCTCTTCCTATCTGACCTTACCTGTGTCGTAGCAGGAGTCTCTTCCTGCTACGACACAGGTAAGGTCAGATAGGAATTACACCTGACCTGTCCGGTAATGTCCCCCCCAAAATCCCCCTTGGGTTAATCCCCGCTTACAATCTACCCCACCCCACCTCACCTTTACCCCACCCTTTCACACACACACAGGCATAAAAAGGAACCCTTGTAGAGTCAGTATGTCACTCCCTCTCACTATCTTGACCACTGAAGATGGTGGCAGTGTCCACCGAAACTGTTTGGTAATTATATTCTTCGTCTACAAGTGTGGGTTTTATTCACCGTCTTTGATTATCACGCAAGAGTGATTCATCCAGCCAATACTACGAGCTCTGTATCTTTTTATAGCCCTTCTTCGTGACTAGCATCGTATTCTAGTTATCAATAGTTACAACTGAGCATTCAAGTTGGAGGGATCACAACTTTAAGCAATTACAGTAAACAAACAAACAAAAAGCAAGTGTCGTCCTCTTGACCTCTCGTCTTCGCAGGAATGTAGCGGTGGCGCCATCTTGTGCGTGGAATGCGTGAAGTGCAGGCTCTTGAGTGGAAGGAGCACGGAGCCACGGGAGACTTAATAATATTCGCTAGTCAGCCAGTCTAGAAGCCTGGGACATTTGCCTGAAATAATAATAATAATAATAATAATAATAATAGTAATAATAATAATAAAAAACAACAAAACCAGTCATATACATAATTCAATATCTTAGTCACTCGATGCGTCCATTCCGCCTCTTCTGTATGAGACGCATTTCTGTAAGCTATTTTTTCTAACATGGGAGGTTCGATACGTTTGATTAAGCCTATCCATAAGACTCCTAAAGCTGAGTAAATGCCTCTGAAAGTTGCAAAATATAAAATATAAAACGTCTATATGATATAAAAACCTTTGTTCACCTCCGGGACTCGATCTGTGTTAGATAAGACTGGTTTGGTTAAGGTACGGTAGGGATGGGATTGTTGTGGCAGGGTGGGGTAGCGTTGGGTCGGTTATGGCCAGGTGGGGTAAGGTTGGGTTAGTTTTGGCAGGACGGCGTAGGATTGGGCCGGTTTTGGCAGGGTAGGGTAGGACTGGGTCGGTTTTGGCAGGGTGGGGTAGGATTGGGTCAGTTTTGGCAGGATGGGGAAGGGTTGGTCATGTTTGGCAGGGTGGAGTAGGACAGGGTTGGTTTTGGCAGGGTGGGGTAGGATCGGGTCGGTTTTGACAGAGTGAGGTTAGATTGGGCTGATTATGCCGAGGTAGGGTAGGGATGGGTCGGTTATGGCAGGGTTGAATAGAGTTGGGTCGATTAGGGCAGGCGAGGGTAAGCATGGGTAGGTTATGGTTGCGTTGGGGAGGGTAGGATAGGTTATGGCAGGGTAGGATAGGGCTGGGTGGTGGTGGGTTGGGCTGGGTAGGGTAGTGTAGGGCTGGGTAAGGTAGGGTAGGGTAGGGTAGGCTGAATCAGGGTAGTGTAGGGTACAGAAGAGAGGTGGGTATAACTGCCGTTTAGTTCCGTCATATCCAACGCCTATTTCACTCAGTTATACTACACTGTCTCATCATATTTGGGGCGATCTTCTCTACGATTTTTGTTCTTCTCCGCTTAGTTCAGTCCTTTAGTTCATTCATGACCCTTGGCTTTCCTTTTTATTTTTTTTTTATGTGGTGGAGCGCAGGTGCACGAGGCTAGACCACCATTAGTCCAGAATATTAAAGGGTAAGCCACCAAGCTACGCCCTGGTAACGTCTACACATCAAAACATATGTCCACCTCTGGGACTTGAACCGCGGAGCGCTGGACGCAGAGCTCTCGGTTTGCGGATGTCACTTTTACTCTTTGCTAGCTTCTGACGATATCCTACAGCTTCAGAAAACCCTCTTAGGATGACGGGACAGAATCATATTTTAATCTTTCAAGCCGAGAAACATTATTTACATTGTCCTAGCTGACCGCATGATTTTATTCAGCTTAGGAGATCCCCTGATAGAGATGGGGTTGATGATGGCAGTATTTAACCCTTCCAGTTCGAAATTTCTTTCTACTGTAGAGGTGAAGAAAATCATCCGAAGGTAGAGAGAAGAAAACAGGAAAAGTAATGTAGTGGTGAAAGGGCTGTACAGGGGAGGGTAGGTTAAAGTAGGGTAGAGTTGGGTCGGCAATGGCAGGGTAGGGTAGGGTAGGCTGAGGTAGGCTAGTGTAGGGTTGAGAAGAGTAGGGTAGGGTAAATTGAATTGAATAAGTATATACAATAAAATCTGGCGATACAACAACCAGGGTCATATGCCGCCGGATGACAACGAGAATAAAAGCACTCGAAAAGATGAAACACACACACACACACACACACAAAATACAATTGATAATTAAAACAAGAAAAACACAAAAACACTAAGAACACTAAAACCACTGTATACTAAATTTTACACGGTAGTGCAGCTGCCTACACCAAGCAAAGGTTTCCCCCTCCACCACAACAAGCATGCTCTCCAAGTACCAACAGAAGACTAAAATCCCTCTCCTGCCCGGTGCTCAGAGAGGTAACGATGGCACAATTCCCCAACAGTGGACAACATCAGCAAAAGCCGAAGAGTCAGGGGGACGAAGCATTCCACACAGAAAGTAGGGGGAGAGTCCTCCATTAAAAATCAATGAGAGAACCAGGAATGGCCCATTCGGAGCCAGCATAAAGCCGTCTCCCACCTGCATTCAGACCTCGGCAAATGAAGGGGCCCGTTTACCCACAAATATCACACATTTTGTTGGCCCCCACCGCATCCCACCTACTCTGCCAGTGGGAGCAAACAGGGAGTGGTTAGATGAATATCACTGAGCAAGGCAGGGGAGAGGTGAGGATGGGCGAGAGGCAGCAGCCTTTGCCAGAGCGTCAGCATGCTCATTGCCCACAATGGTACAAAACCACAAAGCAGTCCCTAGCAAGCACAGCCATTCTAAAACACTGTAGACAACAAAAGAGGATTGGACGGGAAAACACAAAATGGAGATCGGCAGAGTCGCTAAAAACTGTATAACAAACAGGAGGGAAGCTAAATATCAATTTGACTGCGAGTAAAATAGCAGTAAGTTCTACGATAAAAGTAGATACGATGGGGGGAAGACTCCTACCACGAATGAAATCGGGAAATATAACACCCAAGCCTGTCCCCTCACGGGATTTCAATCCATCAGTACATACGAGAATCGAGACACTGTGAGAGGAAGCATGTTCTAAAAAAATAGCAAAGAGCCGCCTGTGAGGAAAGAAAGGCCCCTCTCTCAGGAAAGTAAACACACGGTTGCACCCCTGAGAGGAGCCAGGGAGCCATCCTTGGTACACGCACAGGACAAACAAGAAAGGTTGGAACATCCACATCCCCCATGGCAGCCTTCACCCTGTACCCAAACGGATCTGGATAGCGAGGATACGGCGAGGCAGACACTCCCTCCGGAACGGAGCCAAAATCTTCCTGAACTTTAGCAAAGACGGTGACACTAAGGACACTAGTTTGAGGCACTCCCTCCTCTTGAGGATATGAGGGAAACAAGGTGGCACCAATACGGAAAAATTCCATAATCAGTAAAGACAACCTACCACGCAAACCAAGATGGTGACCTGCAATACCTGGCTTGTGAAACGGTAGGACAACAGCCCCCCGCCAAGAAGCAGGAGTGGACGAATCTCTCCAAATTCTATTTATAAGACTCAGGAGGAAGGACACTGCTTCATCATCCAGGTACCTCAGCACTGCATGGGGAATATTATCGACTCCGGAGAAGTGTCATGACAGGGAAAGGGTAGACCAAAGTTTACAACAAGACAAAGGGATGTTGTAAGTCTCTCCGCCCCCAGAACGGATGTCCAACACCTTAATCTCCTCCACCTCCCTAAGCCTGGCAAAAACCGAAGAACGAGTATCCCTACAGGAGACCTCAGCGGTAGGATAGGGTAGGGAACGCTAGGGCAGGGTAGGCTGGGGTAGGGTATTATAGGGCAGAGAAAAGTAGGTTAGGATGGGTTGGTTTAGGCTAAAGTAGGACAGAATAGGAGAGGGGTAAAATGTGCCTAGTCCAGGAACGAAAAATATATCAGTTATCCATGTAACTAGCGTTTTCTATTTCGGTAGATTATTTTCTTGTCTGCCTAAAGTATCGTGATGTACGAACAATGAGATTAGATATCGAAACTGTAAGATGCGAATTAGTTACAAAGACGGTATTTTGTTTTGGCTAACGTTACATCGATACGTTCAGCTAAGAGCAACTCGGCAGAACTGAACAGTATATGACGTGCTAGATGAACGCTGTGACCGGAAAATAAATATATATGTATATATACTTCAGCATACAGTAAGCGATTTTATGTTAACTGAAGAGAAGCCACCACAGCTAATGGGTTAAGTTTACACACACACACACACACACGTTGCGAAAAGTTTCACTGACGAAGTGGGTGGTTACTGTCCCCCTTGAGCAAGGGGACTGGTGTGTGCGTGTGTGGTCACAGCCTTGCCCTTAGATCGGACTATATGAGCTCTCAGCTCCCTTCCGGGAGGGTAAAAGCTGACGATCACGACCATCAAGTGATCCTGACCGACCCGGTGAATTACACACACACACACACACACACCATTACTTGCAACTGGCTGGCCTATCATACAGCCATATCCTATATTCATGAAGTACAACACATCTTACATTTATGTCAATCAATCAATCAATCAGTTCCTGTGGCACCCTCGGGGATGCATAGGGCCTCGATGAACTCACACCACCACATCCTATCTTGTGCTAACCCCTCAAGATCTCCCCAACACTCATCTCCAGCTTCCCATCTCATTGTCCTCACCCACGTCTCTTTTGGCCTTCCTCTACCTCTCCTACCAAGTGCCACCCACCCTGGTGTACCTCGTACTATTCCCTGTCTCCTATACACATGTCCTAGCCACTTCCATCGTGAGAACCTAACATATTCATCGACCGGCTGCACTCCCGTTATTTCTCTAATTCTACTATTTGGTATCCTTTCCCACCACTTAACTCCTAATATTCTTCTAAGTGCTTTGTTTTCAAACACCAAGAATTTATTTTCCATAGTCACTGTGCTGTACCAAGACTCGTGTCCATAAATTAAGATACTCCTAACCATTACCTTATAAAGTTTGATTTTTGTATGCACAGAAAAATTGTTATTATTCCAAATATTTTTAAGCATTCCCATTGCCTGATTAGCCTTCTTTAACCTTTCCTCGAATTCAAAGTTCAAAGAACCATCCTTGGCTAAATAAGTACCTAAATATTTAAACCTATCAACTTGCTTTACAACCATACCTCCAATTACACATTCCTGCGCATTTTCCATATTCATATTGATTATTTCAGTTTTTCCACAATTAATAACCAAACCCACCTTGCGACCTTCACTCACCAAACAGTCCAACACTCTCTGCATCTCTTCTGGCCCATCACAAATCAAAACTATATCATCTGCATAATCTAAATCCAAAAAGTTTCCTGTTCTCTCCCCAAAGTATACCTGCACCGGTTTCTGTTCCAACGCGTTTCATAATGTAATCAATGACCAATATAAATAGTAAAGGCGATAGAACACCACCTTGAATTACTCCGGACTTGACTTCAAATGAATCACTCAGACAACCATCAACCATCACTTTACAAAATGTGTCCTCATGCATGTTCATAATGACCCTCACAAACTCCTCTGGTATTCCATAATGTCTCATGATCTTCCCCATAGTCTCTCTCGAAACACTATCAAAAGCCTTTTCAAAATCAACAAAACAAAGACTTAACGGTACTCTCATTTCATTAACTTGCTGCATCAAATGCCTCACTATAAAGATCTGATCATTGCAACCACGTCCCTTTCTAAAACCAGCCTGTTCATCCCTCAGAATACCCTCAACCACCGGCTCCAACCTATTTAACAACACCCTACTGAAAACTTTCAAAGCTATCGGTGACAAAGAGATTCCCCTCCAATTACCACATTCACTCAGGTCTCCCTTCTTCGGAACTTTAACAATTACACCATTCTTCCAAACTGATGGTAGTAACCCCGTCACCCATATCTTATTGAATAGCTTGGTCAAGATCATTATTAATCTATCCCCCTCCACTTTAAACATTTCCGGAAATAAACCATCCTCCCCTGGTGCCTTATTATTCTTTAACTGTTTTACTGCTTTCTCCACTTCTGCAAGCCTCAACTCTCCTGTTTCTATATTTAAATCTTCCTAAGCAGACGGTATATCCTCTTCTGGTGGTATTGGTCTATTAAGAACTGTCTCAAAATGCTCTTTCCATCTATTTTTAATATCTCCATCTTTGGTCAATAAATTTCCTTCCCTGTCTCTAACTGGTATTTCCTTGCGTTTACCTGCATTACCACTCAGTTCTCTAATCGATTCATATGCTATTCTTTGACTCTGTCCATCATTTTTGTTTATTAAGATTTCAGTCTCTGCAACCTTTTCATCCACACATCTTCTTTTATCTCTCCTAGCTAACCTTCTTACTTCTGAATTCAAACTCCAGCACGCAGCTCTTGCTAATTCAATCTCTCGTTCATCAACGCATTGCATCTCACTCCTCAATTTAGCCTCACCTCTCTTTTTTATCATATCCCACGTTTCCTCTGATATCCATTTCTTTCTCCTGAATCTATGTCTCCTTCCAATCGTACATTCAGCAGTCTCATGCAAAACTTTGTTCACATCCTCCCACATCTCATCTACACTTCTCTCCCCCTCTTCCAACGTTTCCAACACCAAAAACCTATTTCTGCATTCTAATCTGAATTCCTCCTTTTCTTCTCCTTCCCTTCTAAGCTTAACAATATCGTATCTACCAACACCAGATTTTTCCTTCTTCTGATTTTTAAGTTTAAACCTTATTTTTGCAATGCTGAGTTGATGGTCACTACCAATATCCGCTCCCGTTTAACATGAACATCTAGCAGAGAACTTCTATGCCTCCTACTGATAGCGATGTGATCAATCTGATTTTTATATTTTCCACACGGCGACACCCAAGTTGTCTTGTGTATATTGCAATGCTGAAAGAGTGTGCCCCCGATGACTAAGTCATTTGCTAGACAGAAGCTTCCAAACCTCACTCTGTTTTCACTCATCCTACTACCAACTCCCATCTTACCCATACATGCCTCAAATCCCTCATTTGAACAGCCCATTACTGCATCAAAGTCTCCAACGCAGATCAAAACATCATGTCTAGGTACCCTTCCTACTCCTTCTTGCAACTTTTCATAAAATGTGTCTTTCCTTTCATCGAGTGCATCATTAGTACGTGCATAACACACAAACAGACTGATGTTGCCATGATTTGATTTAAACCGTGCGTATAACAATCGCTCATCTATAGGATCCCACTCACATAAAGCCTTATTTGCCTTACAACCCAGCAACAATCCTACTCCCTGATAATGCATTCCGTCCTGTCGGCCAGATATCAATAAACGTATACCATCCTCCAAATCCAACTTATCGACTCCAGTTAATCTAGTTTCTGTCAGAGCACAAATATCAAGTCCGTAATTTTGAAAAACCTTCACTAACTCATCGATTTTACCGTCATGATTTAGCGTTCTCACATTCCAGTTACCAATTTTAATTGTATTTTTTGCATTAACAAAGGAATTAGATTGTAATTGAGGCACCGTGAGATTCTTAGCACCCCCTGCCCATTTAAGGGCTGCACGGGACTGGGGGCCATTATTGTTCTTTCAGAGTCCATCAAGGTTTCTTTGGCTAACTTCCTGAACACCTCGCCATTGTGTTGCAGTCGCAGTAGGCAGCTAACTTGCCTGATTGCCCACACCCGAAAGACCCAGCTATGCTGTAGCCAGTCACGTGCCGGCATGCTTCCCAGCCATTTCACTCTCAAGGAGTTCCTCTGCCTGGATGTGAGGGGGATGTTTGTAGAGCAAGGAAGAGTGGCTGTGCGTGATAGAAATGAATGGAGAGAAATTGTGAATGAATAAATGATGACGCAGCCTTGGGGGGATATTCTCCTACATTTGTCTGATCAGCTGATCAGGCAGATGAGGGTAAAGGGATGGGTCTATTATGATGTGGCAGGTGTAAACCAGCTCTGCTGTAGGGCCTTGCTGTGGATGTCACTGATTGCACGGCGCAATTGTCCCTCGTGCGGTGAGGAATTGTCCCTTCTCCTCCTTGGGGCTAAGATGCGAATGACCGTGTTAGAGTGGATGAGTAAGTGTCGACCTGTCTCGGCTACCCCACTTTCCTTGGGGGAAGCATCCTGGGTATATATATATATATATATATATATATATATGTATATATGTGTGTGTGTGTGTGTGTGCCCTAGTCAAAATGACCTGAGTAGGTAATTCCTTGGGGATTGGGAGCCATTCCTCACCTCACCTGTCCTCACTCCCTACATCCACCCCTCCCCTTCTTTCTCTCTCTCTCTCTCTCTCTATGTCTATTTGCCTCTCTCATATACAGTATATATATATATATATATATATAGATAGATAGATAGATAGATATATACATAGATAGATAGATATAGATAGATGGATAGATAGATAGATAGACAGAGATAGATAGATAAATCGATCTACAGAAAAACAGCCAGACAGATATAGGTAGAAATAGACAAGTAGACGGATAGATAGTTTTGTGTGTGTGTGTGTGTTCTAATACAGTCTCCCCATTCCTCTTATTTTTTTTTACGTCATTATTATCCACACAAAAGAAACCTACTGTAACTTATAAAAGATACTGTACCCACACAGTGAAATTGTGGGAAGTGCCATAATAGAACGAATTAAGCCCGACCAGAATCGTATTCTTCCATATGAATAGTTATCGACACAGTGAAATCAAGACCTACTGTAACGACATCTTACACTGAGATGGTTATATTGTGAACATGGGCCTCGTCTACTTCCTATGTTGGTATGTAAACCCATATGCTTAACATCTATCTATCTATCTATAGCCCGACGCCCTAATCCCGCAAAGGGTGGCCACAGAGAAAACGCCTCCAAGTCGCTCTGTCACCCACCATTTGACTACCCTCCTCCCAACTCACCCCCCCCCCTCCCTCATATACCTCTCAACTCCATCCCTCCACCTCATCCTCGGTCTAGCCCTCCCTCTCCCTCCCTCCACCTCACCTACATACACCCTCTTAGTTAGTCTTTCATTCTCCATTCTCTCCACATGTCCAAACCACCTCAGTGCATTTCTCCTAATCTTCTCAATCACATTCACATCCACCCCACAACGTTCCTTCACTTCTTCATTCGTCAACCTGTCCCACCATGTCACTCCACATGCTCCTCTCAAGTAACTCATTTCCACTGCTCCCACTCTTGACTTGTTCCCCTCTTGCAAGGTCCACACCTCGCTTCCATACATCGGGGTAGGGATCACAATACTATCATGCGGTGACTTCTTAACTTCCATACTCACCTCCCTATTTCTCATCACTGCTTTCAGTGAACCAACAACCTTCCTTCCCTGCTGTACCCTTTCACGCACTTCATCCCCCAAAGTTCCATCCTTACTCATGACACTACCCAAGTACTTGAATATATACATATATATATATATATATATATATATATATATATATATATATATACCTCTCCAGTCCTTCCTTCCATCTCATCCTCAGCCTCCCCCATCCCCTTCCACCTCACCTACACTCTGCTAGTCAGTGTCTCTTCTCCATTCCCTCCAAATGGCCAGACCTTCTCAAGGTATTCCTCATAATACTTTCCATCACATGATACATTGCATAATAATTACCTTAAGCCATGCAAAGGAAGGCATGTTGCCTCGTGTTGTGGCCCCGTGTAGATAGATTAGTATGTAGTCCTCTGCAATTAACTGGTCTAGTGTTGTCAGCACATACCTGTACAAGTAATATATAAGTTTCATATACCTTTGTGCCATTAATGTATTAGGTGGTCCATCTATTGTGCTCTCCAGTCTTGTCTGTTGCAGGAAGGACTGTCTACTAATGTGAGGAACAAAGTCATTTTGGCTGCCTCATGACTTTATTAATTAACTGTACAGTCAGTGAACATAATAGAATAAACAGTAAAAGGCATGAAAAAGGCTATG
This sequence comes from Coenobita brevimanus, assembly GCF_032717465.1. NCBI lineage: Eukaryota > Metazoa > Arthropoda > Malacostraca > Decapoda > Coenobitidae > Coenobita > Coenobita brevimanus. The sequence goes on from NW_027643574.1 coordinate 99,093, forward strand.
GGAAGTAGAAAATGATGCAGGGTATGCACTATACTATTTTTACTATAACATGGCTCAGATTTTTGTCCTTTAGTGACTTATTTCATGTTGCTAGTGGGAGAAAAAGACAATACTACACCTGAACATCCTTTTCATAGCATATCTTTATAGGTGACATCATATTCTAGTGTTAATTTATTGTTACAACTCATCATTAATGATGTTGACATGGTAGTTTTAGGCCAAGTTAGAGTTAAAAGGATATAGTATTGCTGACTGAGCTGTCCCAGCAACACATGAACTTTGGTTGCATAATACATGGATCACCCTTGATAAGTTTCACTTATATATTTTATTAAGACTTTATACAAGTTTCATATACTGTACTTGTATTTCCATTGTGTAAGTTAGCAGTACCAGTCATATAAAAGTAGCTGATACTTTATTTATATTTCCATATAAATCACTGTTCCAGCATTAGGCCTACATTATTTTAAAATACAGTAATTTCATTCAAGCTGGAAGAAAACTTACATGAAGAGGTTGTCCATGACATAATCATAGTCTTTGCGTGACCTGTCAGGGAGGAAGCAGGCAGAAAAGACGATGATGGCCTCATTAGCCCCTGGATAGTAAACCCCGTGGCTCAACACTTTCTTGTACGGCTCAATCACCTGCAACATTATCATCACCAGCATCAGCATCATCATCATCATCATCCCAACCTCTTTTCCCATACAAGGGTGGGGTGAGGTAGGGTTAAGAGAGCAATAAAAAACACTAATAAACTAGAGGGAGAACTATCTAATTTCTGCCTAGTTAACTAGGCTGCACTCTCATTCACTCACCATTCATGCTCCTGGGATTCTGACTCCACCTTGCAGTCACAATCCTTACAGAGAGAGTGATGGCCTTGGGAGAGGGGGGGAGAACCAACACATCATCCATTTTGGGATGAGATACTCTAGAAAATATGAGTATGAAACGTATTGAAGACGAGGAAAATTTATATAATTAATGCTGAACGTAAGAATGCTAAAGATAGCAACATACAGTTAACAAATTAGAAAATTGCCAAATTTCGCAACATCAAAAGCAGTGTTTTGGTGATGAGACTTACGGCAGTGTCTGAGGGGCAGGACTCCCATCGGATGGCATGGATTTCTAATTTTGAGCATCCTGTAAGTTTTTTAAAATTTGCCTCCATTTGCTGTGACAGATAATGATGCATTCTAGAAGATGTGGCAGCACATACAAGAGAGTTTGCTGTATATACACAATATATATATATATATATATATATATATATATATATATATATATATATATATATATATATATACTCTATTTGTATGTCATCATCATCATCAGCAGCAGCAGCCATTATAAGTCTACTGCTGAACAAAGGCCTTCCCTTACCTTCTCCACGAATTCCTTGACTGAGGCAATCTCTGTCACATTTTCCCTGAAAATATCTTGTTCTCATATCTCCTCCTCCTGTCTGGCCTTTTTCTGCTATGCTTACAATCTGTTGATGTCCAGTCAGTCAGCCTCTTGCTCCATCGGTTATCCCTTATTCTAGCTACATGGCCAGCTCACCTCCATTTCTGTTCTTTTATAACTTCTATAATGTATTAACTTTTGTCTGCTTTCTCTCCCAAGTTGATCTTTTCCTGTCTCATAGAGATATTCCCAACACTGATTTTTCCATTGCTTTCTGAGAACGGATTAGTATATTTTCCATTGATTTTATTAGTTTCCAGGTATCACAACCACACATCATAGCTGGAATAATTCATTTGTTATACACTTTTTGTTTCATACATATTGCCAAGCTACTTTTCATAATGTCTTTCTGTTTACCAAAAGCTTTCCCTCCAATTGTAATGCGACTTTTTATTTTGTTATCGTGGTCTATCATTAATTTTAGTATTTGCCCCAAGTAACTGTACTCCTTGACTACTTCAAGAATTTCTTCTGGTATACTGATGATGCTCTTTGGTGTGTGAAGATTACACATTACAGTAGTTTTAGTCCAGTTCATCTTTAGCCCTACTTTGAGACTTTCTCTGTTCAGGTCATTTAACATTTCTTGCAATAAATGTACCATCATGCAATCCCATTTTGCCCATATAAAAAGGAGTCCTGAGGCCCAGGCATAGGCTACCCATTCCTAATATTTATAGGCAATGGTGACCAGCCCCACTTTCCCGTGAGTGGCATTGTGCAAGCAAAGAGCCCCCAACTCCCTCCTCAGATGAAACCCATAGAGGCTCCATCTGGTCACAGTGCCTTAACCCACTAAACCACCAAAAACCATTTGGTTATACAGATATACTGACTGAAAGTATCCAAGCAGATATTGCTCATAAAGGTGTACAGTACGTACTATGGGTGGATGGGGTTTACTGCTCACACAATACCATTCTGGGACAATAGATTGGTCATTCTCACTTCAAAAATCAGGAATTAAGTAGACCAACCCAGGGTCCCTATGTTCCTGGTGGGGCAATAAAAGATTGGATGATGGATAAATGATGATGTACTGACCTTCATGTCAATCCTCCGTTCAATTCCAGATATGACAACTGATCGCCATGACCGTTCCTCACTGGTTTCCTGCACTGCTGTGTACTCAGGTAGTGGCTCTATCCTTGGCTGAGGACCCAGACCTGAATCAAGATAGAAGGGTCTTGTTATCTATTCTTTTTTCTTCTTCTTCTTTTTTTTTTTTTTTGAGAAGGGATGTCTTCATGTTGTGTCACTGATATAACCAGGCAACTCCACTGCCTGATAATGCTAATGCCCCTGAACTCTCATCCTATCCCCTGAAAAGAGGTTGATGGACTGCAGGGGAAGGACAATGTACACCTGCAGTCCACTGGGTTCATGTTTCAGATGAGCATGATGGCACAACAACAGCAGTTTTTTTTTTTTTTTTTTTTCCCCAAATAAAGCCACTGTAAGTTACAGAAAGATTGAGTGTTAAAGTTCTTTTGTCACCTGTAAAGCTCACTTGCCAATTTCCCTGTTTCGGTAGTAGATGGATGGCTATCATCAACTCGGGAGATACTACCATGAGAGTGGTATGTGATTACAAGCTCTGTAACAAGGCACATAATCATCACTCTCAGGCATGAAACTTTGACAAATTGTTAGAGTCCAGGATGAGACATTTATATTGTTACAAAGCTTACCGAACATCTCTGATATCTTTTTTCAGCAGTTATCAGCAACTGTAGGAAAGTAATTAGCTAGTTTTGGCACTTAATTTAGTTGCCAGTTCATATAAAACATAAGTAATACCATGATCAACCCTGTATAGTATGACGATTCCACGAGAGGAAACATGGCATCATTTTGCTTGTGCATGTACCTTATATATCCTACTGGCTGCATGGAAAAAACTGTGATATTATGGAACTTATCACTGTAGTGCATTTATTTTAGGTGAATAACCAAGGGGACGCATTCCTGCCTAATAACTATAGATTCATGAAATTCATGCAAGGTCACATGCTATAAAACTGCTTCAAAGAAACTTGGATTTTCATACAAAATCCATAATGTCTACCCTAATGAGCAGTTAGCTGTAATTTGCAAGTCATGTGCAGTCTCAGCATAAATAATGCTTTCCCATGTGGAGTGGATGTGGAGATGTTCCACTAAAACAACTGGACAAAATTCAGAGCAAAGCTATAAGAATAATTAATAATCCTGCAATTATAAATTAACTACCTCTCTTACAAGTCAGACAAAGTATTGCCTCCCTTGAATTATTTTACAGATACTTTTATGGCAAATTCTCAGACAAAGTTGCATCCATTGTGCCACCTCTCCATACATTCCCCTGTGCTACATGGGCATCTGGTAGCACCATGACTTGACTGTCACACTGCCATATTGTAGAACTTCTGCATATCAGAATTCCTTTATTCTCCAAACTACTTCTCTCTGGAACTTGATTCCCCAGATTTTTCCCCAAAACTTCAGCCTTCAGCAGTTTAAGTCAAACTGTTGCAGAGTTTTTATGAATGGAGGATACCTGTAATTTGGTGTATGATATTTTGTTTTGTTTGGTTTTTCCTTCCTCTGTTTGTCTTTTGTTTAGAAAAAAAAAAAAAAAAGGACAAGAACCCAGTAAATTGCAGGTTGAAGTTGCCCTTGCATTCAATCATCCTCCTTTCAGGGGATAGGAAGACTGGGAGGGCTTGTATAACTGGGCAGTAGTATCACCCCATTACACTGGTGTCACCTTGTGAAGTCATCCCTATCCAGAACCATGCAACCTTTTGATACAGCCAGACCAATTGTCAGTCAGCAATACTCACACGCCATGATGGATTTCACCATGGGTGTCTGGAGAGGGGGGCAAGGGGGGGCAGTTGCCCCACCTTAGAATTCCAAAGTGTGTCTGGAACTTTTCCGGACGTCACGTATATTTTCGTTCCTTTGAGTTATAGCATATCAGCATATGAATACTTTTCGCCTGCAATTTAAGTACATCTTGATACTATATTTTATAGTGAATTATATGTTCAGTCGGCACATATATGTATAATTTCTTTAATTTTGCCCCCCCTTACAAAAAATCCTGCAGATGCCCCTGGATTTCACAGTTCATCCAGTGTATCTGTGTCAACACGGGTGAGCACATTGGTGAACTCGCCACATGAAAGCATCTGTGTATCATCTTCATCACTGTCACATAGGTTCTTTTCATGTAACCTTTTGTTGTAACCAAACAGCTCTTAGCAATACTTACATTCCATAATGGATTCCTGCCGTACATCTAGTGTGTCTGCATCATCAATGAACTTGTCTTGTGAAAGCACCTGTGCGTGACTGTCATTATTTCATATAACCCTTTGATATATTCAGACCAGGTGATGACATAATTATGGAGGTATGCAAAATGTAGGAGGACTGCTTGATGTAACAGAATGGGTTAAGGTAAGCCTGTGCCCATGGTCAGACACGATGAAATGGCTGTTAATCCTTTGCCCAGAGTTAACACATAAAGAAAAAGAGAAAAAAAAACTCACGCTCCATGATGGATTCCTCTAGTTCATCTGGTGTGTCTATGTCATCTGGCGTAAGCATATCAGTGAACTCATCATGTGAGAGCATCTGTGCGTCATCGTCGTCGTCGTCATCATTGTCATTGGTGTGTTGGCTGAGGGAGGAGAGGGAGTGTTGGTCGTCCTCCACCGCCACTGTCAGAAGCTCCTCTGTCACTGTCAAACGTTTCTTCCGGGTCACCTCCAAGCTTGACGGACGCTCTGTAGAAGAGATGCTCAAAAATAAGAAACTGGGAGTGAGATTCTTGAACATAACTGTATTTATGATCAAGGCCCTGTTGTAACTGTGATATGTATTCCCATGAAGGACAAAGAAAGGACAGTACAGTGTCTTCCCATGTCTCTTGTTCTTCCCAGAAAAAGAAATCTTGGTTATGAGAGATATTATCGTAGGTTAATATATATATTTTTTGAGGGAAGAACAAGAAAAGGGCAGTACAGAATCTCTCATATCTCTGGTTCTTCCTGTAAAATACATATAAGTTATAACAGGGAATCGATTGCAAATGTGTTTGAGAATCCCACCTTGGGATTGGATTCATAAATACACATAGCCCCGTATTCTCTTTGGTTAAGTAGGCCCCCCCTAGATTTTATCTGTGTGTCTGATATAATGTACCATTGTATCTCTGTTTCTAATATACTGTTGATATATACAGTTAACTTTTGTGGTAGATGGGGGGGACAATCATCCTGTCACTCAGTGTAGGGATGCCCTATGGTCTCTACACTGAGTGACAAGCCTAAAGGTTTCCTGTACCCTGGAAACCATTTACTACACTGGGTGGCAACCATATAACTGGGTTTTTTGGCAAGGTTAAGTATACCCCAGATTCCCCTATCAAAAATCACTTATCATGGCAAATGTTTTGGAGAGCCTCAGAGGACCCAATACCAGCCAAGGACCCCAACCAAATGGACAGGTTTCATGGCCATGTGGAATGTGAGAGGTGTGAATCAGGACAGCAAGAGGGCGGAAGTGGTGAATGTGTTCAAGAGTGCGAGATATGCCATGATGACACTGTGTGAAACAAAGATGAAAGGGTGTGCAGTGGAGGAGTGGGAGGGTGTAAAGTGTGTGAGGTCAGGCATGAATGGGTGAGGAAGATGCAAGGAAGGAGTTGCTTTGTTGATGAATGAGGTGTGGCAGAATGGAATGAGAGATTACAAATGTGTCACCTTGAGATGTATGTATGTCATGTTCAAGTTTGAGAAGGTGAAAGTGGCTGCCACTGTGATTCTAGCATATGCACAGTGTGATGACAGGAGTGAGAGAGAGAAAGACAGGTTTTGGAATGAGCTGGATGAAGCAGTGGGAGAAATGCCTAGGAGCTAGAAAGTGATTGTAATGGGCAATATGAATGGAAGAGTAGGCACTGGTCCTGAGGATGACATAATGGGTTGTAATGGAGTACCAGGAGAAATTGATAACGGGAAGCAACTGAAGGATATATGTCAGGAAAGGAGGTCCTGCATTTGTAACTCGTATTTCAAACACAGAGATGCACATAAATATACATGGTATAGAGGGAATGGGGATCAAGTTGAAAGAAGCCTGATTGATTATGTGCTTGTGGAGGTCGATGCTGGGAATGGTTGCTGATACGAAGGCAGTAAGAGGACGATGTGGTCTGTCAGATCATATGATTGTGGTATGCAAGATCAAGCTGAAAGGAGTGAGGTGGACCAGGAGAGAGAGGAGCAGTCAGGGAGAAAGTCTGAAAGTCGAGAATCTGAGGATCACAGAAATGGATGAATACAGGACCAAAGTAGGGGAGTAGTTAGAATCAGTATATTGGAATGAAATGGATCTGGACAGCCTGTAGAATGCATATAGGGATTGCTTAGTTAGGAATGCTGAAGTGGTGTGTGGTGTGGCAAGAGTAACAACAAAGAAGAAAGGTACGGCATGGTGACGTGAAGAGATTAAGAGAGCAGTGAAGGAAAAGAGAATAAAGTGGCTGGAGTGGTTAAAGGACAGGGGTTCAATTGAAATAAGAACTGAATATATTGAGTGCAAGAAGCACGTAAAGAGACTAGTGAAGAGGAAAAGGAGATAAATGATGATCAAGGAAGAAAAATGAATGCAAATTCCTCTGAAAATAGGAAGTTATACTGGAAAGAGGTGCAGAAATGTAGAAGTGACAGTGGAAAGAAATGTGAAAGAGTGAAGGCCGTAAGTGGTAGATTTTTAACCCATGGGGATGAAGTAGGGACAAGAGGGAGAGAATATTTTGAAAGCTTGGTGAATAAATGTAGAGAGAGCAGAGCCACTGTAAACATGATTGAGGATGCGCAGAGGAAAGCAGTGATAGGAAACGTGACACTTGCACAGGTGAAGAATGCTGTGAAGTGGCTGAAACATGGGAAAGTAGCTGAGGTGTATGCAGAGATAATTAAGTGTAGTGGAGAGAGCAGAATGAAGTGCTTTTTGGTGATATGTAAGAAGGCATGGATGAGTGAAACTGTGCCAGCAGATTGAAAAAAGGCTGTGATTGTACCCTGGTAGTTGAGCAAAGTAGGTACAAGGATTATTGTGGCATAAGTTTATTAAGTGTGGTAGGGAAGGTATTTGGAAGAATTATTATAGAGAAAGTAAGAAAGATATCAGAAGTCCTAGTGAGTGGTGAACAGGGTGGCTTTAGGAGTGCCAGAGAATGTGTGGATCAAATATTTGCAGTGAGACAAATAGTGGAGAAGGCTTGTGAGAAGGACTTTAATGTGTTTATGGCATTCAAGGATCTGGAAAAAGCATACAGCAAAGTAGATAGAGAACGATTGTGGAAGATTTTGCACATGTACGATGTAGTTGGAAAATTGCTAGGTGCCATCAAGAGTTTTTATGATAGCAATGAAGCATGTGTAAGGGTAAATGGGCATCTAAGTGAATGGTTCATGATCGGTGTGGGTGTGTGACAAGGTTGTGTGATGTCCCCATGGTTGTTCAGTATATATATGGATGGGGTGATGAGAGAAGTAAAAACATGAGTAATGGAGAGAGGGATGGCATTGGTACTGAATGATGATGGATGGAATATCTCAAATTTGTTGTATGCTGATGATGGAGTACTACTTGCAAATACTGGACAAGAACTTAGTAGACTAGTGCAGAGTTTTGCAGATGTCTGTAACTGTCGTGCCTTGAAAGTAAATGTAGAAAAGAGTAAAGTGATGGTTATTGAGAAAGAAGGTGACTCCCAGTGTGATGTTACAGTGAATGGAGAAAGACTGCAATTGGTGAGAGAGTTCAAGTACCTGGGTACAGTGATAGAAAAGAGAGGAAAATGTGCAAAAAAAGTGGAAAGTCAAGTGACACAAGGAAGTAAAGAAGCTGGTGCTATTAAGACCTTGATAACAAACAGAGGCTTGAGTGTTGCAGCTGTGCGAGGCTAACATGAAGAAGTGTTCGTGCCAACTTTAACATATGGATGTGAGAGTATGGTGTGGCATGAAAATGAAAAGTCAAGAGTGAGAGCAGTAGAGATGGGACTGCTGAGGATTGTATGTGGAGTACAGAGAGTGGATAGGATACAAAATAATGATTCGTGAACAATGTGGAGTGAGGAAGTCTGTGGACACCAGAGTCAGAGAGAGTGCACTGAGATGGTATGGTCATATGGAGAGAATGGATAACAATAGAGTGGTGCAAAAGGTATATCTGAGCAAATTTGAAGAAGGGAGGAGGCGAGGTAGGCCAAGGAGAAGGTGGAGGGGTATGGTGGATGAGTGTGTGAGGAAGAAAGGTATGGAAGTCAGTGAGGCTAGGTAACTGACAGGAGATCAAGCTGGCTTGATGAATGTTGTGAGAAGAAGCTCATGATCAGGGATTTGGCACCCCTTTTTAACGTGATGGCATCCAGAGTGATTATATTGGATACGTTTATGTGAAACTACAGAGTGTGGTGAATGTTTTTAACGTATCAGATAGATCCAGGATTCTGGAGGCTTGAATGATGAGTGAATGGAAGCATGGACCATTGTACTGGGCAAATTTGGGCTGTCTAGACATTGCTGCTCCTCACCCTGCCCTAGGGTGGGAAAAGAGGTCCGGATGATACTGACTTTCAGTTATCTGCCATCACAATATACGGCTGAAGGCAGTATCTGGCGCTGCTGGCTCAGCTCTGTTAAAGCAATATCATTCATGGGAAAGTTTTTAGGATAGAGGGTCGACAGGGATAGTAACACAGTATCCTGCTCGACGCTGAATGTCGAGCCGATGGAGGGTATTATGCAATATCTGGTGTTTCACTTTATTTGGCATAGGGCTTGGCTGAATTATGCGGGATAATTGAAAGTTTACTGTACACATTTACAGTCACACTCTTCAGCCAGTCATCTGGAACAACACACTGATATATAATTGAGTTTTTCAAATCAGCAACTAAACCCACTCATATATATCTCCTGAGGCCTTCAGCTTTTCAGCAGTAAATCCAGAAACACCCACCACCTTCCCCAACTGCATATTGCCTATCGCTCTGCTCCCAGTATCAGCATCAATCAAAGTTCAAGGGCCAAACTTTGGATCTGCTGACTCTAAACTTTCCCTGTTCCAGTCAGACTCCTCATTCAGCAAACAGTTATAATGCTCTCTCCAGGGATCTTTAATATCTTCACTGTCTACCATTACCATTTTTTCATCATTCTTCATATACTGCTTACCTATGATATCCCTGTTTTCCCTTTTTGTCTGATTTTCTACCTTAAATACCATGTTCTTCCTTTTCAGATGAATAATGTTGGCAGTGATGATGATGATGATGATGATGATGATGATGATGGTCCTTTATGTATTATAAGTTGATGATGATGATGGTGGTGGTGGATCCTTGATGCTTCCTAAGTTTATAGTGATGATGATGACAATGAGAGTGATGATGTTGATGAAGATTCTTTACATATCCTAAGTTGATGATGAGAATAATGATGATCCTTTACCTTTCCTAAGGGTGACCTGGCCGGTTGGGGGTGAGACAACAGCGGTGTAGAGAGAATAATCGTCCTCTGTAGGGGTGACAGGTGGCTGTGAGGTTTCTTCCCTCTCTGCAAGTCGCACTCCCCCACACTCCTCACTGCCAGGCTCCACCAGGTATCGGAGGGTTGTCGGGGAGCTTGGGAAGTCCACTGGGGGTTGACAGGAAGGGAAATTGACAGATAGACTGATGCTTTAGTTTACTGGATGAATAAGTAGATTAGACAGATTGGTAGTTAGAATTATAGACTGTTTTTTACAATTGACTTATATGATCACATGCTTTTATGACTGTAACATTTAGCACATTTTTTTCATTGGTGTTTTTCACTGCTACATTGCCCATTTTTCTCATTATACCTGTATGTTCATTTCCTCACTTACAGTATATGATTGCTAGAACACTAAATTCATTAAAAAATCATTTATTATACAATCCATCCACCCATCCATCATCCAATCCTACATTGCCCCTTGAGGAGTGTAGGAGCCCGGGGCTAGGCAGTTGGTCCTGACATTTAAGATGAGAGTGACCAGCCTCACTCATCCCTGAATGGCACTACATGAGCAATCAACCCCAACCATCCCCTGGATATAAACCTTCACCGCTCAACCCCAATCACTCCTTGGATATAAACCTTCACCGGCTCAATCTGATTGGAGTGCAATAATTACCCACAAAACCACCAGGAGCCAAAATTTGGTTATATGGTTACCACCCAGTGTAGTAAATGATTTCCTGGTGTACAGGAAACCATCTGGCTTGTCACTCAGTGTAGAGTCACCCACAGGCAGAAGGAAGAGGAAAGAATGAAGGAAAGAAAGACAGAAGAAGGAGTGTAAAGTTACCCATAGGCAGAAAGACAAGGAAAGAATGAAGGAATGGAAGACAGAAGAGGATGGAAGGAAAGAAGGATGGAGGAGAGGAAAGGGCAGACACCCAACAGCAGCACTACACTGAGTGAGTGGATGGTGAGCATTCCCACCCACTTTCAAAAATGCATCCCATTCATATAATGATGGCATGCTGTTGATAAATAAGTAGACATTTTGTTGACCACAATAACATTCCTCTGTAGGCATAAATTTATAAAACTGCATTTTTCTTTTCTCCATCCAGTTGACACTACATCAAACTCAGTCTGTAACTTGCTTAACATCATACATGTACCATGTCCACTAACAATTACAGAATATATAGAAGAGTATGTATAATGCATGAATATTATAACCTCTTTCATGTTGTCTCTATATCAGAAAGGGTGTACTCAGGGTGTGTGTGAAGTTGAAGGGTGTATTATTATTATTTGTATTATTATTATTATTATTATTATTATTCTGTGGTAGGTGGGGGCACTCACCATCCACTCATTCAGTGTAATGCTGCTCGCGGGTGCCAGCCCTTTCCTCTCCTCCTTCCTTCTTTCCATCCTTCCTCTTCTGTCCTTCTTTCTTTCCTCTTCCTTCAGTCTGCGGGTGACTCTACATTGAGTGACAAGCCAAATGATTTCCTGTACACCAGGAAGCCAAATGCTGCACTTGGTGGTAACTATATAACCAGATTATGGCGCCTGTGGTTTAGTTGGTCATTAAGGCACTCCAATCGGATTGAGCCGATGGAAATTTATATCCAAGGGATGGTTGGGGTTTATTGCTCATGTAATGCCACTCAGGGATGAGTGCGACCAGTCACACTCATCATCAATGTCAGGACCAACCTGCCTTGCCCCGGGCTCCTACTCTCCTCGTGGGGCAACACAGGATTAGATGATGGATGGATGGATGGATTATTATTATTATTGTTATTATTACATGATTGGATGATGGATGGATGGATTATTATTATTATTATTATTATTATCATTATTATCATCATAGAGAAGTTAGAAGGAGAGTGGAAGATAAAAATGGTAGATTGATGGTGGAGAGGGGAGAAAAAGTGAGTAGACGGAGAGAACACTTTAAGGAACTGTTAAATATAGAGAATGAAAGTAATGTGAGTATAAGTGGCTTGGGAGTGGCTGGGAGCAGGAGGTAGGTGAGAAGGGAGGAAGAGATCAGTAGGATGGAAGTAGTGGAAGCAATGAAGTAAGTAAAAATGGGGAAAGCTCTAGGAATTGATGAGGTGTGTGGTGAAATGCTAAAGCATGGGGAAGAGATAGTGGTGAAATGGATATGGAAGATGTGAAGATTGGCTTGGTAGGAAGATAGAATCCTAGAGGATTGTAAGTCATGTATAATTTTTCCCCTGTACAAAGGAAAAGGTGAAAAAGAAGTGTGTATTAATCATAGGGGTATTTGTGTAATAGGAACAGTATATGGTAGGATGCTTACTGACAGAGTTAGAGAAATAACAGAGGAATAAGTTGGAGAAGAAGAGGGAGATTTTAGGAAGGGAAGAGGTTGTGTAAATCAGGTACTCATCCTTAGGTCTTTAGTGGAAAAGTTTCTAGAGAAGGGAAAGAAGTTGTATGCAGCCTTCATGGATTTGGAGAAGGTATATGACAGAATGGATAAACATAGCATGTGGAAAATATTAAAAATATACAGTAAAAGTCCTGTAATCTGAATGACAGGGGACTGAGGGTCTTTTGAACACCTTTTTTTTTTTTTTTTTTTTTTTTTTTGAGAGGGACCTCAGAAAACATTAGAAATATGTACATGATCATTAAATAAACACTTAATATAATATGGGTCATTGTTTTACTCGCTGGAAATGCATAAAGGTGTAGCTGAATAGTTGCAGGCAGTTATTCCAAGTCCAAGAGCAAGTCCAAGCCAGATAAATCCTTTGATAAAGCCCAGACAAAGCCCAGAGAAAAAATCCACTTGATAACTTAGTTTTCACTCAGTTCACTAAACAGTAACTTACTGTAATTCACTTAATTTTCACTTAATACACTTATATTTATTACTGCATTTAAAATTATCTGCCAGCTCAAAAAATTTGGAGTATTGGGATATTCAGATTATTGGTGGTTGGATTAAAGGACTTTTACTTAATAGAGTAAATGGGAAGCTGCTGAATGCTGTGAAGAATATGTATGAGGGTGCTAAGGCTGCAGTGCGTGTGGATGGTGAACTGAGTGAATTTTTCTATCTGAATGTTGGATTCAAACAGGGATGTGTCATGACTCCATCACTGTTCAATCTGTATATGGATAGGATTATAAAAGAGATGCAAGGTAGGGCAGTGAATACTGGTGCAGCCCTAATGAGAGAGAGCAGCATTTGGAAACTTCCTGTTCTGTTGTTTGCAGATAATACCGGTACTGTATTGTTAAGAAAAGACAAAGGGGAACTGCAAGGCTTGGTGAAAGAGTTTGGGAAAGCGTATAAGAAATGGAATCTAAAGGTGAACATAGGGAAAAGTAAAGTTATGGTCTTGGAGAGAAATGAAGTCACTGAATGGTCTGTGAGGTTGGATGATGTGGAAATGGAAAATGTGAGTCTGTTTAAGTACAGTACTTGGGTAGTGTGATGAGTAACGGTGGAAGTTTGGAGGATGAAGTGCTTCAAAGGGTACAACAGGGAAGAAAGGTTGCTGGTGCTTTGAAAACGGTGATAAAAAATAGAGAAGTGAGCATGGAAGTAAAAAAGCCGCTCCATGAGAGTATTGTGAAACCTGCTGTAACATATGGAAGCAAAGCTTGTGCCTTGTTGGAAGGACACAAGTCAAGTGTGACAGCAGTGGAAATGAGTTATTTGAGAGCAGCATGTGGAGTTACATGGAGAGACAGACAAATGAGGAAGTGAAGAAGCATTGTGGTGTGGATGTGTATGTGACAGAAAGGATTAGGAGAAATACACTGGCCATGTGGAAACAATGGAGAGTGAGAGACTAATGAGGAGAGTGTATGTGAGTGAGGTGGAGGAGGGGAGAGGGAGGAGGAGGAGGCCAAGAATGAGATGGAGGGATGGAATGGAGAGGTATGTGAGAGGGGTGTGTGAGCTGAGGGGAGGGCAGTGAAATGGCAAGGGACAGGGTGATGTGGAAGTGATTTGTTCGTGGCTACCCTTTACGGGATCAAGGCGACTGGGAGTTGATAGATAGGTAGATAGATTATTATTATTAGTAGTAGTAGTAGTAGTAGTATTAGGATTAGTATCAGTATTGTTATTACTATTATTACAGTACAGTAAATGTCCTCTAATACGAATCACATGGAACTGAGGGTCTTTTGATTGTTTTTTTTAGGACTATTAAGAGGGGCCTTTGAAAACATTTCAAATATGTACATGATCTTTAAATAAACACATAAATGATATGAATTATTGTTTTACTCACTGGAAATGCATAGAAGTGTAGATGAATAGATGAAGGCACGTATATCCAAGTCCATGGGCAAGTCCAAACCAGATAAATCCTTAGATATAGCCCAGAAGAATTGGAAAAACACCAGAAAAAATAGAAAATTTTTGCCTTGGCAAATTCTGAATATTGGGATTTTCGGACTATTGGTGGTCGGATTGGAGGACTTTTACTGTATTATTAATATTACTATTTTATCTATCCATCTATCTATCTATTGCCAGTTGGCTCAATCCCATAAGGGGTGACCACAAACAAATGGCCTCCATGTCGCCCAGTCCCCCGCCATTTCACTGCCCTCCTCCTAGCTCAAAACCTCCTCTCTCATATACCTCTCCACTCCATCCCTCCATCTCATCCTCAGCTGCCCCCTCCCTCTCTCCCTCTCCCCTTCACTCACATACACTCTCCTCATTAGTCTCTCACTCTCCATCCTCTCCACATGGCCAAACCACCCCAGTGTATTTCTCCTAACGCTCTCTATCACATCCACATCCACACCACAGTGCTCTTTTACTTTCTTATTTGTCAGACTGTCTCTCCATGTAACCTCACATGCTCCTCTCAAATAACTCATTTCCATTGCCATCACTCATGACTTGTGTCCTTCCAACAAGGTCCAAGCTTCACTTCCATATGTTAGAGTTGGCATCACAATACAGTACTATCATGCAGGCATTTTTTTTAAATATCATGCTCAGTTCCCTATTTCTTATCGCTGCTTTCAAAGAACCAGCAACCTCTCTTCCTTGCTGCACCTTTTCAAGCACTTCATCCTCCAGACTCGCACCCTTACTCATCACACTACCCAAGTACTCGTGCTTAAATGCACTCACATTTTCCATTTCCTCGTCATCCTACCTCACTGTACATTCATTGACTTCATTCCTCTTGAAGACCATAAATTTATTCTTTCCTACATTATTATTATGGAGAATGTGAGTACATTCAAGTACTTGGGTAGTGTGATGAGTAAGAATGGAACTTTGGGGGATGAAGTATGTGAAAGGGTACAGCAGGGAAGGAAGGTTGTTGGTTCACTGAAAGCAGTGATGAGAAATAGGAAGGTGAGTGTGTAAGTTAAGAAGTCACTGCATGATAGTATTGTGATCCCTACCCTGACGTATGGAAGCGAGGCGTGGACCTTGCAAGAGGGAAACAAGTCAAGAGTGAGAGCAGTGGAAATGAGTTACCTGAGAGGAGCATGTGGAGTGACATGGAGGGACAGGTTGACGAATGAAGAAATGAAGGAACGTTGTGGGGTGGATGTGGATGTGGTTGAGAAGATTAGGAGAAATACACTGAGGTGGTTTGGACATGTGGAGAGAATGGAGAGTGAAAGACTGACTAAGAGAGTGTATGTAGGTGAGGTGGAGGGAGGGAGAGGGAGGGGTAGACCGAGGATGAGGTGGAGGGATGGAGTTGAGAGGTACCGGTATATGAGGGAGGGGGGGGTGAGTTGGGGGGAGGGTAGTCAAATGGTGGGTGACAGAGCGACTTGGAGGCGTTTTGTCTGCGGCCACCCTTTGCGGAATTAGGGCGTCGGGCTATAGATAGATAGATAGATAGATGATATGGGAGGAAATATTGTACTGAACAGCAGAATTATTATGACTCCTATGCCCACAAACGTCAGCTGTGTTTACAGCCACAGCCCTTGCATCTACTTCTTCCCCATCTGACCACTGTCACTCCATCCCTCACTCACCACTCAGCTGTTTTGCAGAAAATAAAATAAATATGTAGGAATTGCAGGCACAGTAATTTTGTCTGGCAAAACGAACATTTATTCCTGTCAACTAGATTTCTCTTCTTTGCCAGAGCAAATGCAATGATGAGTGAGTGCCCTGGGACACCACGTATGCCCCAGCCTCAAAGAGACCCATGATGATGGCTCAACAGGACCTGGTACTCAATAAGGTTAGTTACACCTGTTTGGTTAGTGTGTTACATCTACTCAACCTCTGATCACTCTTTCAGTCATACTCATAGGTGATACGGTGATGGAAAGTAGTCAGATAAGGCATTAAAGGAGGTCTAGGGACCAGTCTAAGGTTCTATCTATTTATCTATAGCCCGACGCCCAAATCCCGCAAAGGGTGGCCGCAGACAAAATGCCTCCAAGTCGCTCTGTCACCCACCATTTGACTACCTTCCCCCCAACTCACTCTCCCCTCCTTCATATACCTCTCAACTCCATCCCTCCACCTCATCCTTGGTCTACCCCTCCCTCTCCCTCCCTGCACCTCACCTACATACACCCTCTTAGTCAGTCTTTCATTCTCCATTCTCTCCACATGTCTAAGGTTGCTGTTGTTACTTTTATAGAGGGGGAAGGGTATGGGTTCCACTTGGCCTCAAACATAGCCTTATTAAACCCATGTTTTAATTGTCCCGGTATCCCATAAATCATTATCCGATCCACTTTCCATAATTTAACCCCATCGGATAATGGTGGTGTGCTGTACTGGCATTATTCTTAGGCATCAGAGTATTGAATCACCCTGTAGAAACTTGAAGCCTGCTTTTAAATGCAGAACTTGGGGAGGCAGGAGGGAGGGTTGTACCTTACCTGTCACTGGTTCACAGATCGCTGTCTCTGTCTGTCTGTACCTCATAAATGTTCATTTAAAAAAAAGATCAGTATTACTGTCAGGAACTGTGCATTACTTGTCTCTGGCCGACAGATTTCTCTGTTAGGCACGGTGTACTGCGGGTGTGTGATGCTGAGGACAGGAATGAGAATTGCAGATGGATGCTGCAGATGATAAGATGTAAAGTTTTGCAAATGGCTGTACACAACCTGTCTGGGAATACATTACCTGTCTCTAACTGTACCTTACCTGTCTCTGGCTCATAGATCTCTGTGTCAGGTAGGGTGTACTCTGGATGTGTGAGGTTGAGAGGTGTGCCCCTGTGTGCGATGGGGGCCTCCGCTCCACTGAGGGCAAACATCTCCTCCTCCTCCTCCATCGCAGCGCCCACCAGGCGCCCATTCTGCTTGAACACAGCATTAATGTCTGCAGTTCACTGAGATGGTTAACCATGTTGAAAATATGGAGAATGACAGACTGACCAGGAGAGGGAATGTCAGTGAGGCAGAGGGTAGGGGGAGTGGGAGACCATGCATGAGATGAAGGAATGGGGTGGAAAGGTATATGAGAGAGGGGATATGAGTTGGAGAGAGAGAGAGCAGCCTCTTGGCAGAGGACAGGGTGACATGGAGATGATTCATTTGTGATTATGTTTTCCATGATTAAGGTGTCTTGCTATAGGCAGATTGATGGTGAATTGTTTAGCAATGAAGATAGTATTAGCATTAGAATAGTTTAAAAGAAAAAAAACCTGTCTGACACTATACTGCTTTACTGTACACAACAAGTTCAAGTGTTGTATAAGAAACTTTAATTTCTTACTCCTTATTTTAATTTTTTACTCTTTATTTTGAATATTTACCAGGAGTAGACTGTAGCACCAGTTGAACAGGGCGGCACTTCCGAGGTGGAGGGCAAGCTTGTGCCAGGGAGAGCTGGAGCCCTCATTTCACCAGCCCTCAGGAATTGATCCTTACCATCCCCCTTTGCTGAACATTTTCAGTGCTTTCATTTACACAGAGAGTAGGCCAGCATATTCTCTTAATACCTGTACCTTCAACTGTCTACACCACACTATATGCATGTAAAATATCACACCTCCTATTTCCATTCCCTTTACCAATGGCCGCTACATTAACATCAGCAAACGAGGTGATATCTCGGATTGCCACCACCGGCAAGGTAGGGCTGGCAGCACAGGGTCCTCCTGGTTGCCATGAAGCGACTGTACCAGCAGCAACTGTTGCAAATTCTGTTCTTGCTTGTCAGCGGAGAAGAGCAGGTGCAGCCTTATTCTTCGCCAGTGTCCGTGCTTTTGGTACCAATTAAAATTCAGTTCATTTTTTCCTACAGTCCATATCCTCTCTAGCCTTGTTCCTCACAGAACCCCAAATTTCTCCCTCTACTGAATTTCCCCATTTTGTTTTCCTGGTTACCATCTCCTCACAAACTTCTGTAACAAGGGCGGCACCTGTTGTTATACCAAATCTGAATATGCAGTTGACACTGTTTTAAACTTCACCTCAACTAATTTTGATTACTCACTGTATAAACTAAATTATCTAAATATTACCAAATGTGTCTGTGTAGTCTATCACTCCCCCAATGCTTCTTTAGAACCCAGTGTATTTGACTCCATATCCACACAGTTGAGTAACTTTAACTTTGTCCTTAGCACCAAGATTACCATTTTGGGTGATTTTAACGTACTTAATGTTGAATGGTTATTGCATTCTGCCAGGATTGACGATGCTGGTCTAGAGTGCGAGCCGTTTGCAGAATCATTTAATCTCACACAGTTGGTAAAGCAACTAACCAGAATACCAGATAATCCTGGCCATAATGCCCATCTCTTGGATCTGTTCCAGACAAATAATCCAGATCAATACAGGATAGAAGTACTGTCACCACTTGGATCCTCTGACCACAGTCTCATCAAAGCCTCATTAGTCAGCCCCCCCAGACCTCCCTATTCTGAACCTGTCAAGGTGACCCAATGGCACATTGATTATCTTGCTGACATTCCATGGCAGGCTATCTTCTCTAGTGATGTCAATTCTGTCCAGTCCCACATTAATGACTTAATACTGCCTGGTATAGATTTATTCATACCAGGTCAACAGTTAAGTAAAAGATCAAACTCTCCAAAATGGTTTGATAACAACTGTGCCAGAGCAATGGCCCAAAAGTCATTAGCATTTTTTTTTTTTTTTTTTTTTTTTTTTTACGTGTCCGACTCTGAGCAGAGGTTCAGGGCCTATTTCTTGGGGGCAGTGGCCTATCCCAAGGCCCAGTAGTCCTCCTACACCTCCACATGTCACCACTTTGGCACTAACACCCACTGTCCATATTGAATACATGCTAGGGCTGTCTCATACAGGACTGGTGTACTGGTATTAGCGGGGGTACTTTTATGACATGTCGGCGGGTCATCTGGTAGATCAGGAAAGTCTGCTTTTTAGGAAATTCAAATCCTTAAACTGTTCCCTGCCCCAGCCGGGATTCAATCCTGGGTCCATCAGGACTGCAAGCCGCCTCTCTACCGATTCAGCCACCGCATATAACTCTTACGTGTACGAAAAGTGTTAAGGATATGTATGATAAAAATGGTTTAATATATGGGACAGTACAAGTTTGACTCATTCCTGTGAAGATACAATTAGGTAAGAACACACACACACACACACACACACACACACACACACACACACACACACACACACACACACACACACACACACACACACACACACACAATGTATACATTATCATTACCTCAGTGCAGTCTGTATCACTAAAGTCTTACCTGCATGGGGAACCTGAGAGGGTCTCGAACAGACTGCTGGTAGGAGTAAATAGGAGGTGGGATGGATGTGTGATCTGAGAGGGGAGACTGGTTGGCAAGGGTACCACTGCTGCTGCTGCCACCTTCAGACAAGTCCATGCTCTCTTCACTGCCTGGCTCTCCTGCACCCTCACCCTCCCACCTGAAGAAACGTGAAGCTGTAAGAGTTACTCCCCTCTTTGGAGTGTAGGGATTCAAGACCATGTTATCATAGTCCAAAACATTTAGAGACAGGAGAGAGTAAATGGTAATAGTCAATCCCATGTTGCCCCCTTTAGAATGTATGGGTCTGAGTCTTGGCTACCTTTTTGTATTGTATGATACTGATTACAAAGACATCGACATGCTTGCATTCATCGGCTTCGGTCGCCTAATGACAACTCTAGACACTACTTGATCTCATGCAGCCACTTTGTTGTATGCTTTTTCCAGATCCATGAAAGCCATAAACACCTTATGGTCCTTCTCACAAGTTTTCTTTGTTATCTGTCTCACTGCAAATATTTTATCCACACATCCTCTGGCACTCCTAAAGCCACCCTGTTTATCACTTACTAGGACTTCTGATTTCTCTCTTACTTTCTCTGTAATAATTCTTCCATACACCTTCCCTACCACACTCAGTGAACTTATGCCATGATAATTCATGCACTCACTTCACTCACTGTTATTTTTTTACAGGGGTACAATCACAGCCATTTTCCACTCTGCAGGCACAGTTTCACTCATCCATGCCTTCTTATATATCTCCAACAAGCATTTAATTCCTCTCTCACCACTACACTTAATCATCTCTGCATACACGTCATCAACCCCAGCTGCTTTCCCATTTTTCAGCCGCTTCACAGCACTCTTCACCTGTGCGAGTGTCACGTCTCCTGGCACTGCATTCCTTCTCTGCACACCCCTAAAACCAATCATGTTCACAGCCACTCTGCTCCCTCTATTCCCATTTATCAGGCTTTCAAAATATTCTTTCCATCTCGTCCTTGCTTCATCCCCATGGGTTAATAATCTACCACCTACATCCTTCACACCATCACATTGTCTTTCTTTTTTTCACTTCTACATTCCTGCATCGTTCCAGAAGGAGAGTTAATGAGACAAAAAGCCTTTGACTCCACCTTGTTGAGAAGAGTGTATGTGAGGAGCCTCCCCACACAAGAGAGTTATACTCTACACAGGGGCGAATAAAACATTGTGTGTGTGTGTGTGTGTGTGTGTGTGTGTGTGTGTGTGTGTAATACTCACACGTGTGGCCGCTACTCACGTGTCGTTCATCTTCACCTAGAAAGAAAAAAAAGAACAGGTTAGAGATAACTCTCTAAGTACAAACTCATTATGGGATCTGGCTATAGATAGATGGATAGACAATTTTTTGTTGTTTCCTTTTTGTCATTTTTTTGCTTACCTTTTGGGGTTCTCTTTTTATCAACTTTATTTTGCCATTTCCATTTTTCTTGTCTGTCTATTTTGTTTAATTTTCTCTATAAAGGCTCCAACATGCTTGCATGAGTCAGACTTAGTCACTTAATTACAGCTGTCTGTGCTGCTCAGTCCCTGGCAGCCTCCCTATTCAGTCCTTTATCCCAGAGGTCACACTCTATGACCTCATCCCAGGTCTTTTTTGGTCTGCCTTTCACAACCCTACCCCCATCGTTCATACTTGTCACTTTCTACACCCAGTTGTCATCCCCCATCCTCTCCAGATACCCAGACCATCTCAGTATACCCCTCCTCACCACAACACCAATACACCTTTTATGTTTTCTCTTTATTTCGTATCATATATTTTTCTCAATTTTCTTCATTTGTCTTATAATAATTTAGCATTGGTTAAGAAGAGGTACATGATTGGATAATAAGGTGAAAGTCTTAGTGTTTTCTTGGTGGTAGGTAGGGGCACCCATCATCCACTCACTCATTGCAGGGATGCCTTATGGTCTCTAAACTGAGTGACAAGCCAAATGGTTTCATGTTCCGAGGAAACCATTTACTGCACTGGGTGGTAACCATATAATCAGGATTTTTGGCCAGGTTAAATGTCCTTCAGATTCCCCTATCTAAAATCACTTAATCATGGCAAATGTTTCAGAGAGCCTTAGTGGGCCCAATACCTGCCCAGGACCCCAACCAAATGAGTAGATTCGCGTGGCCATGTGGAATGTGAGAGGTGTGAATGAGGAGAGCAAGAGGGTGGAAGTGGCGAATGTGTTCAGGAGTGCAAGATATTCCTTGATGGCACTGTGTGAAACAAAAATGAAAGGATGTGAGCTGGAGGAGTGGGAGGGTGTGAAATAAGTAAGATCGGGCATGAATGGGTAAGGAAGATGCAGGGAAGGAGTTGCTTTTTTGATGAATGAAATGTGGCAGAACTGAATAAGAGATTACAAATGTGTCAGCTGGAGATCTATGTATGTCAACTTCAAGTTTCAGTAGGTGAAAGTGGCAGTAATTGTAGCTTATGCACCGTGTGATGACGAGTGAGAGAGAGAAAGACAGGTTTTGGGATGAGCTGGATGAAGCAATGGGAGAAATGCCCAGGAGCTATAAAGTGATCGTAATGGGCGATATGAATAGATGGAACGGGGATCATGTTGAAAGGAGCCTGATTGATTGCGTGCTCGTGGAGAGGTCGATGATGGGAATGGTTGATGATACGAGGGCAGCGAGAGGACGATGTGGAGTTTCTGTCAGATCATATGACAGTGGTGTGCAAGATCAAGCTGAAACAAGTGAGGTGGACCAGGTGAGAGAGGAGCAGTCAGGGAGAAAGACTGAATGTCGAGACGCTGAGGATCAAAGAAATGGCAGATGAATACAGGACCAAAGTAGGGGAGGAGTTAGAATAAGTGAATTGGAATGAAATGGATCTAGACAGCTTGTGGAATGCATATAGGGATTGCATTGTTAGGAATGCAAGGATCTAGACAGCTTGTGGAATGCATATAGGGATTGCATAGTTAGGAATGCAAAAGCAGTGTGTGGTGTGGCAAGGGTAACAAACAAACAAGAAAGGTATGGCGTGGTGGTTTGAAAAGGTTAAGAGAGCAGTGGAGGAAAAGAGGAAGAAGTGGCTAGAGAGGTTACAGAACAGGAGTCCAGTTGAAATAAGAACTGAATGTACTGAGAGAAGAAGCACATAAAGAGACTAGTGAAGAGGAAAAAGGAGAAGGTAAATGATGATCTAAGAAGAAAAATGAATGAAAATTACTCTGAAAATAGGAAGTTATTCTGGAAAGAGGTGCAGAAATGTAGAAGTGACAGCGGAAAGAAATGTGAAAGTGTGAAGGACGTAAGTGGTATATTATTGACCCACTGGGATGAAGTAAGGACCAGGAGGGAAGAGTATTTTGTAAGTCTGATGAATGTGAATGGAGAGAGCAAAGCGACAATTAACATGACTGGTTTTGGGGGTGTACAGAGAAGGAATGCAGCGCCAGGAAACGTGGCACTTGCAAAGGTGAAGAACGCTGTGAAGTGGCTGAAAAATGGGAAAGCAGTTGGAGTTGATGAGGTGTATACAGAGATGAAAAAGTGTAGTGAAGAGAGCAGAATGAAGTGCTTGTTGGGGATATGTAAGAAGGCATGGATGAGTGAAACTGTGCCAGCAGAGTGGAAAAAGCAGTTATTGTACCCCTGTACAAAAGTGAAGGTGAGTGAAGTGAGTGCAAGAATTTTTGTGGCATAAGTTATTGAGTGTTGTAGGGGAGGTATATGGAAGAATTATTGTAGAGAAAGTAAGAGAGAGTTGTCAGAAGTCCTAGTGAGTGATGAACAGGGTGGCTTTAGGAGTGGCAGAGGATGTGTGGATCAAATATTTTCAGTGAGACAGATAGTGGAGAAGGCTTGTGAGAAGGACTATAAGGTGTTTATGGCATTTATGGATCTGGAAAAAGCATTCAACAAAGAAGACAGAGAAGGACTGTGGAAGGTTTTGCGCATGTGCGGTGTAGATGGTAAGCTGCTAGGTGCCGTCACGAGTTTTAATGAAGGTAGTGAAGCATGTGTAAGGGTAAATGGGCATCGAAGTGGATGGTTCACAATCGGTGTGGGCATGCAACAAGGTTGTGTGATGTCCCCATGATTGTTAAATATATATATGGATGAGGTGATGAGAGAAGTAAAAACACGAGTAATGGAAAGAGGGATTGTGGTGGTAGTGAATGGTGATGGATGGAATATCTCAAATTTGTTGTATGCTGATGATGCAGTGCTACTTCCAAACCCCGGACAAGAGCTTGGTAGTCTAATTCAGAATTGTGCTGATGTCTGTGAGTGTCGTGCCTTGAGGGTAAATGTAGAAAGGAGTAAAGTGATAGTCTCCCAGTGTGATGTTACAGTGAATGGAGAGAGACTGGAATTGGTGAGAGAGTTCAAATACCTGGGTACAGTGATAGAAAAGAGAGGAAAATCTGCTGAATTGGAAAGTAGTGGGACACAAGGAAGGAAAGTAGCTGGTGCAATGAAGGCCTTGACGTGAAACAGAGGCTTGAGTGCTGCAGCTGAGTGATGCATACATGAAGGAGTGTTAGTGCCAACTTTAACATATGGATGTGAGAGTACGGTGTGGCATGAAAATGAAAAGTCAAGAGTGAGAGCAGTAGAGATGTGACTGCTGAGGAATGTATGTGGAGTAAAGAGACTGGACAGGATATGAAATAATGTGATTCGTGAAAGGTGCGGAGTGAGGAAGTCTGTGGACACCAGAATCGAAGAGAGTGTACCGAGATGGTATGGTCATCTGGAAAGAATGGATAACCACAGGGTGGTGAAAAAGATATATCTGAGCGAATTTGAAGAAAGGAGGAGGCGAGGTAGGCCAAGGAGAAGGTGGAGGGATATGGTGGATGAGTGTGTGAGGAAGAGAGGTATGGAAGTCAGTGAGGCTAGGGAACTGACAAGAGACTGAGCTGGCTAGATGAATGTTGTGAGAAGTGCATGATCAGGGATTTGGCACCCCTTTTTAATGTGACAGCGTCTGGATTGACTCTTTGGATACGTTTATGTGAAGCTACAGAATGTGTTGAATGGTTTTGGCGTGTCAGATAGAGCCAGAATTCCGGAGGCTTGAACAATGAGTGAATGGAAGCGTGGCCCGTTGGGTTGGGCAAATGTAGGTTCTCTGGACGTTGTTACTCCTCACCCTGCCCCAGGGTTGGAAAGGGGGTCCAAATGATGATGATGATGATGATGATGATGATTATTATGATGATGATGATGATGATGATGATGATTGTTATTATAATATCCCTACGCGACCCCTCACCAACCACTCACTCAATGTAGTGCTGCTTTTGTGTCTGCACTTTCCTCTCTTCCTTCTTTCCTCTTCTTTCATTATTTCCTTCATTCTTTCCTCTTCCTTCTCCCTATAGGTGACTCTGCACTGAGTGACAAGCCAAATGGTTTCCTTTACACCTGGAAACCATTTACTATGCTGGGTGGTAACCATATAACCAAATTATGGCACCTGGTGGTTTAGTGGGTAATTAAGGTGCTCCAATCAGATTGAGCCGGTGCATGTTTATATCCAAGGAATGATTAGGGTTTATTGTTGGGGTTTATTGCCACTCAAGGATGTGAGGCTGGTCACTCTCATCTTAAATGCCAGGACCAGCTTGCCTAGCCCCTGGCTCCTACATTTCTCGTGGGGTGACATTGGATTGGTTGATGGATGAATGGATGGATTGTTATTATAAAATTTTATTTTTGTTACTACTTCTGCTACTATTACTACTGCTAATATTTTTTTTCACTTAAGATCACCTCCATCCATATTTTATATTACAGTATGAAGATCAGTACCAACCTTCATAATACAAGGCCCCATTTGGAGTTGTAATGTGAAGTACCGGTACTACTGCTGTTACTATTACTACTACTACTACTACTACTATACTACAATTGTTATTGGCACCATAACAATTTTCATACTACAGACGAATCTCATACATGATAATACCGTATATGAGAGAGAGAGAGAGAGAGAGAGAGAGAGAGAGAGAGTTTAATATACACATCCCAGGCCTGTTATTTTCTTGAACTGAATAACTTTTCCAGGATGAAAGGCCTCATCAACTCTGCTTAATTTTTACAGTAAAATATTCACGGGTCCAGAAAGATGACGGTAATATTTGGAGAGAGAAAAAGGGGTTGTGGGGTGGTGGTGATTATGATGACGTTGATGATGGTAACAATTATTATAAAGCTGCTGCAGCTGCTGGTGATGATGATGATAATGATGATGGTAATGATGATAATGATCTTTCTGCCACTGCTGCTGCTGTTGTTGTTGTTGTTGTTGTTGTTGCTGCTGATGCTGATGATGATGATGGTTGAACAGTAACATTAGGAGTGACACTAAAGAAAGGAACAAGGAAAGATGAGGAACATGAAGAGAGACCTAGCAATGACCCGAAGAGACTGGAGGAGGGATTGGAGAGGGAAGAGAGGAGGGGAAGAAAGAACAGAGGAGGAAGGAAAAGGGAGGGGACTCGAGAAAGAAGAAAAGGATGAATGATGAGAAATGTGAGGGGAGGAGAGACTAAACGGAAGGTAGAGAGAAAGGGTAGAAAGAGAGGAGGGGGAGGAAGAGAGGAGTGACGGGAGGAAGAGAGGGAAAGGTAGATAAGGAGGGGAAAGAGAGAAGGGAAGCAAGTGAGAAGAGGAAGAAAGAGAGGAGAGAAACAAGTGAGAAGAGGAAGAAAGAGAGGAGGGAAGCAAGAGAACAGGGGGAGGATGAGAGGATAGACGGGGAAGGAAGGGAGAGAGGAGGGAGAGGAAGAAAGGATTGCGTGAGAGAGGAGGAAATGAAGAAGGAGAGGAAGAGAGAAAATAAGAAGAGTGTAGGAGAGGAAAATATGAGATGGATGAAAAAGAGAGAAACGAGAGGAAAAGAGTGGGAGAGGAAAAAAGAAGTGTGAGGAAGAAACTGGGAGAAGGGAAGAGGAGCGGAAGATGAGAGACTCAGGCTAGGAGGAACAGAGAAGGGGGACGACGAGAGGAGAGGAATGGAGAAAGAGAAGGGGTAGGGAGCGAGCTGAGGGAGGAAAAGGGTTAAGAAGGGAAGAGACGAGGAAATGAATGGATCAGAGGTAGAGGTGAGGAAGAGAAGAAAGAGGGGCGGCACGAAGAGATACGAGGGCAAGGGGGAAAGGAATGAATTGAAGAGATAGCGAAGGAAAATCGAAAGGAGGGGGATGGAGAGGTGATAGAAGGAGGGAGCGCACAGGAATGGAGGGAGGGAGGGATAGAACAGGGACGGAGGGAGGGAGGGATAGAACAGGGACGGAGGGAGGGAGGGAGGGAGGGAGAGAACAGGGATGGAGGGAGGGAGGGAGAGAACAGGGATGGAGGAGAGGAAAGAGGAAGATAAGAGAAATGGTGGGAAGAAAGAAGGGAGAGAACGGAGCGGGGATATAAAGGGAGGACGGGAGAGAGGAGAGAAAATAAGAATGGAGAGAAGATAAGAAAACAGACAGAAGGAAAGGAGGGAAGACTAAAGGGGAGAGAGAGGAGAGGCAGGATAATGGTGGGAAACTTGAAAACAGGAAACAGGAAAAGGAGAGGAGATAGAAGGAAGTAGAGACAGAAACCGCAGAGAGAGAGAGAGAGAGAGAGAGAGAGAACTAAAGGACACGTATTGTTGACACCCAGACCCGGTACACAACACTGTACCCAGTCCGCGGTGCAACACACACACACACACACACACACACACTGTAAAAAACTGCATAAAAAGAGAGACGACAAAGACGTAAGGAAATTTAGTTTCCCAAATAGGGCATTTGATCAGTGGAATGCACTACCGAAGGAAATAGTGTGTGCCAAAACAATTCATAAATTTAAGGATATGTACGATAAATATGGTTTAAGACACGGGACAGTACGAGCTTGACTCATTCCTGTAAAGATACAATTAGGTAAGAACAATTAGGTAAGAACAAACATATACTTGTATACAGAACAGGAGAAACTTGGAATGTGACATCCGTAGACTGTCAGGCAGCAAGATTTTCTCATAGCGAATTTATAGCCGATCGAAAGTTAGGTTAGGTCACTTTGGGCAGGGTTTGGTCTGATTAGGTAATTTTTGGTTGGGTTGGGTTCAGTTCGACTAGATATAGACGGATTAGGTTAGATTGCTTTAGAATACGTCCGTTTTGATAGGTTTTGGGTTGGGTTTTATTTGGTTGGGTTAGGCTGGGTTAGGTTCGGTTGGATTAGGTCATTTTAGGCTTGACTGGGTTGGGCTAGGTCAGGTATGGTATGGTTAAGTGAGACTGGGTAGGATTAGGCAGTGTTACATGCGGTTAGGCTGCGTCAGAATTAGTTAGCTTAGGTAGGGAGGTTACGTGAGATAGTGAGGTTAAATACAATTAGACTGGGTTAGGTGAGGTCGTTAGATTAGTTTGGGTTATTTTAGGTTGAATTAGGTCACTCGAGGTTAGGCCAGGTTCAGTTCGAGCAAATATAGATAGGTTAGGCGAGACTGGCCTAAAATAAGATTCAGACAACGTTATAAACACAACCCCCTCCTCCCATCTGATTCTGTGACCTACGTCTTGGCTTCAGTCTTTCTCTCCCTATTTCACTCTCTCGTAAAAGTCTTGGTCCCTG